>NW_027466458.1:8067500-8177500 GCF_050575085.1 Anarhichas minor
ACACCTCAGGAGGCCGGGATTCACATCAGTCGTTGCTCCAGATTCAAATACACACAAGTGCTTCTCTTTATCTTCATCTAGTGCCAGACATACGTGCAGTTCACCACGTCTGCACAATCAAACAGCGTCATGTGATAAGTCAGATGCAGGGCTGGGTATTAAATTGACCTAAAGATTAAGAGGAGCTGCTCGCCGGTTTGAGGCTGGAGTTTGTCGAGGCTGTTAATTGAATATCCGTCCTTCAGCCAGTCTGTGGAACGTCTACTTGTTCCTCTTTAGTCGTTCGGCACGAGTCATCGTAGTTTGTAAGATTTCACCTCTTTCCTTGTTGTTTTGCATAGTTTTACAGTGTTTGGGACTTGATGCATGCAAGTCATATTCATTTGAATATTAAGTGGCGGTATGTGTCGTCTTTAAGGGAGATCTGACAGTCACCATAGTTATGAGACAAAGAGCACAAACACTGCTCATCCGTATCACGTGTTTCTGTTACGTTAGCCAACACAGGTTGACTTTTTGAATGTATTTGTGTGTGTGTGTGTGTGTGTGTGTGTGTGTGTGTGTGTGTGTGTGTGTGTGTGTGTGTGTGTGTGTGTGTGTGTGTGTGTGTGTGTGTGTGTGTGTGTGTGTGTGTGTGTTAGGTCTGCTCTCATACAGTGCGGCTCGACGATAAGGCTGATCAGCTCACTCATCAGTGATTCACTGTCTCACATCGAGTAGTGGCAGTAAAATAAGCGTTGCTCTATTCAGTGCCTCGCCTCCGTCGTGACAGAAGAGGGCAGTGTTGAGTTTTGTTGGAGAAACAGAGCGGTGATTAACTCCTCTCTGCTGAACAACCTTTATCGTCATGTATCGCGGCTCACCTGTTGGTGAATCCATGAAGTAAAACCACCTGTTTGTTCCTCCTGTGCTGCTGTTCCCCGTTTCTCTCCAGTACTTCATTTAAGATCTTCACTCTCTCTGTTCACTACGTCAAACCTTTTAAATTTCCCTCAATGTGATAATGATTTGCAATGATTTACAATGAGATCATAGAAATGTTTAGATTGTTTATAGCGAGGTAGCTAATAACCCTTTAATGCTGCAAATCAGTCAAAGAGCAGTCACCAGTTAGAAATAACCAACAAAGATATCTCTGTGACTAATAATGACTGGAGCCTAATATCACCCACTTAAGGCAATAAACAATAATTCAAGCGTATACTTGTGGGTCGTAAACACATGTGTTGAGCTAACAATGCAGATGTAGATATATGTGGTTTGTGTGCAGTCGTGTTACTGTCATCTGATATCTGCAGAGCAGAAGATTAGACAGACAGAGAGAGAGAGAGAGAGATGACACATCTCTCCTCTCCTCTTTTCTTCTTCTCTCATCTCTTCCTCTTCTCATCAGGATGTGGATTTAGCCCGTTTAGACTTTGTCATATCCCTCTCATCCTGTGTGACGCCCGGGTTTCTCTCTCTTCCCCTCCGCTGACAGAGATGTTTAGGACTGAACTTGAGCACAGGTTACTCTACTCGTCCTCTCGCCTGTCAGAGAGAAACCAGCATGCTGCTCTGAAGTGAAGCTCCCGAGGTTTACTGGCTCTTCAAGTGTTTTAGATTTAAGTTGAACCAGGTTTTATAAAGTAGGGGGTCCACCGGGGGGCTCCGCTGTGTTAGAAGCTCTGGTAATTAGGACTCTGTTAGTGTAAGTGGGGGGGGGGGGGGGGCTTAGTGCTGGAGCCATCCCTGATGTTGCTAGGATACGAGGACGTTGACATTAGCTTTAACAACAATACGGCGCTGCGTTCTGAGCTCTATGGCCTCAAATGGCGCTTGTGGTTCTGAGGTGCTGCTGAGCCCTCTGATGTGATTCTACGGGGAAAGAAACCCAAAATAAACCCGTACAAAACACAACAACAAAAGACCGATTTCAATAACTGGACTGTTTTATATGCAGTTGAAAAACATTTAGATTCACTACAGCTGTAGAGTCCAGTTCAGAGGGGGGACAAGTGGAATCACAGGTTTGTAAGGAAGATGATGCATAATATCATGTGTGAAACAATGCTATGAAAATGTTTTGGTTTTCTCTCGACAATATTGTAGATGTAATGTACAGTACAGTACACACCAGTAAGTCATCACAGATGGAGGCAGTGTGGCATCAAAAAGACAGACTTCAGAGGACAAGGTGTAGAAGGAACTTTGCTAAAACAGGAAATTAGGGCGAGCTAGGTGTGAGAGAGAGAGAGAGAGAGAGAGAGAGAGAGAGAGAGAGAGAGAGAGAGAGAGAGAGAGAGAGAGAGAGAGAGAGAGAGAGAGAGAGAGAGAGAGAGAGAGAGAGAGAGAGAGAGAGAGAGAGAGAGAGAGAGAGAGAGAGAGAGAGAGAGAGAGAGAGAGAGAGAGAGAGAGAGAGAGAGAGGCCTTTGTTTACTCCAGTTGACCTTTTAACAAACCTGCAGAAAATATCCTCAGTTTATTTAAAGCGGCGCTGGAAGGTAAACTCTCTTCTTCCTCCTCCTCCTCTCCCTCTTATAACACATGAATCAAAGACTATTCATCTCCTAAATCATAGAAAACATCCAACTCAGTTGAGTTTGACATAAACCTGCCTGTGATGTGTGGAGGGTGGAGAGGGGAGGACTTTGCTGCAGCGTGATTGGCAGTCCGACCTTTCCTTCCTCCCCCTTCTTTGCAACTGCAGCCTGATGGGGGCGTGTCACTATGGAAACAGAGCCGTGTGTGTGTGTGCGACTAGAATGGAACTTCCTAGTCAGTCTGTCAGCTTAGTGTGTGGAGGAGTGTGTGAGAAAAGGAGACGTATATGATGTAGTAAGAGTGAGATACAGTATATCTACTAAACGCAACTTTAGCTGATAGTTAAGGCTAATTCTTAGGTGTGTGTGTGAGACAGATGTGCTGAGGCATGGCCCCATACAAGCCAGCTGTCTGCATGAATTTCCTGCCCTATAGGTAGCTGCTCTGTGAGCGTCAGCGCACATGTGAGCGTGACTGTTTCCACGTGTGTTTGTGAGGCTCAGATATGTAGATTGAGCAGTCAGTGTGTTTCCTCCTGTGTGAGAGGAGAGCAGGATGAGCCTGAAGAAGAGGCTCTCCTTCAAGCGAGTCTGGAACTCCAATACAGTGAGTAGCATGCACGCACACACACTGACTGTACAGTGCTGTACCAGCGGTCTGCACGGAGAGGGAAGAAGAGACTCACTTACTCATTTATTTATGTCCGTGGAAGCAAACTTTATTAATGCTCGATTCAAAAACATTCAAACATTCTGTGATTTATAAGCCAAAGTTGTTTTTAATAACAAACCAAAGTCTGGCTGTAATGCTGCCAACGTGCTACGAGTGGAGAAAAGAATCTGCAGTTTTGCTTCTGCTTCTGCAGAGACGGATTGAATTTGAGCGAGCATATCGTTGGGTGCATACCAGTGCTGTTCTGCTCACTACAAGTGAGAAAGACGAGGAGAGATGGAGGGAAGAGGGGACTCTAGCCCACAGCAAAGGACACGGAAAGAGGAATCCATTACCGGCAGACCATTTCAGAGGGAAACACGGGGATGGGAGGGGGCGCATAGAGAAGGACAGATTGAAAGGGATGAAGACAAAGTGGAGGGAGAGGACAGGAGAATCACACGGCAAAAGTCAAAAAGTCCCCCTGTCTGGTGAAGGACGTGGTGGCCGTGTGTGTGAAGGTAAAGTGAGACAGAAAGACTAACGAGAGAAAGCTCGAGGCTGTTTCCTTTCCTCTCAAAGCCAGATGTGTTTCTGGCCGGAACGGGAGATAGAAACGAGGAGAAACAGACGTTGAGATTGAGACAAATGGAGGCAAAGGCAGAAAGAGCTGATTTCTTTCTTGCCTCTGTGAGTCATACGGCTCGTCCTGTGTGTAAAAGATCGTGAGAAAAACCAGCTGTAAGACAATAGAAAGGTGTCCTGACTAATATCCTGTGAATTTCACTTAATTCAGCTTGTAGACTGTCAGCTGTGAGTGCTCAGACAGGCTCATCTCATCAGATTGTATTGTGTTAAAGTCTTGCACCCTCACTAAAGGCAACGCGCCAAGTCAAACAAACGTGTATCACTGGCTCAGCCTCTGAGTCACATCTCCTGTGCGGCTCTATTGAAGGAAAACAAACATTATCCACATTCCTTCCTCTCACAGAGACTGCATATTGATTCCTGAATGCAGCGCAGGGATTTCGGGGCTTTGTTACAGAAGTCCAGAGACGGTCACAGAGGATTCCGCTTCAGGAATAAGAAGAGAAGTTTTAAAATGTTTGGGGAGACGTTGAGATGGGGATCACACAGCTTCCATTGACTCTTGAGTCTTCCTGATCGCTTGTATGTTTGTTTGTTCATTGATTCAGCCAGTCTGAAGTGATTCGATCCGTCTACTATATCTACTTCAGACTATGGTCGCGCTGAATGAACGCTCACACCTGCAGAGCCTCATTTGACTTTCGGATCATTAACCTAATCGGCTTGTTGGCCTCAGCCGGTCCTCCCTGAGTTAAACTGCACTAAAGTTAAGCGGTTTCATGGATGCCAGTCCTGGCACGGGGACTCTGGTCTGCTCAATGGCAGCCACTATTCACCTCGTATTCAAAAGTAAACACACAGGCACGCACACACTGAGCCTGTTGGAGCAACAGCTTCCTCCTCAGCTGTGTGTGTGTGTGTGTGTGTGTGTCTGTGTGTGTTTGCGTGCGTGCAGGGAAAATCTGTGTTGTGAATGCTAAGTCACCTTTTAAGGACAGCATGTGTGTGTCAGTTGTTCAGTTATAGGTGTGGTCTCCTGTAGCTGCGCCAGTGTTTACAGGTAGACCAGTAAATGGACGATATGTTCAGTGTTGGTCCATATTTCAGTCTCTTCGGGCATCTTTCACTTACACACACACACACACACACACACACACACACACACACACACCCACACACACCCACACACACACGTAAGGATCTCATTCCTTACCAAAGGTGGCAGTTGCAGCTCCTGTGTTGGAGCCAGGAATAGGTTCCTGTGGTACAAACAGTGTTGTCTTTGTGCGTGTGTGCGTGTGTGCGTGTGTGTGTGTGTGTGTGTGTGTGTGTGTGCGTGTGCGTGTGCATATCTTCACTCTGACAGTTTCTCCCACAGATCTTTATTCACCCTGTTCCGTGTTACTGGCTGCTCTGCGTCTCATCCTGTAAAACAGAAGAGTCCTTTTCCAGGAATCATTGTCCACCCATGCCTATGAAACATGATTGTTTAAGGAGACTTTTATGGCTCTTAACTGATTAATATTATGATAAGAACGAGAGTAAACGGCTGTAAATTGTAACTGTGTTGAGCCATAGTTTGAACCCATCGTCCAGGCTTCATAACAGATGATGTAAGCCACCCCTCTCCCACTAGTCACAGCTAATAAAGCACTTGGGACCTGTACGCACAGTGACCAACCACTCCCTGCACACACACACACACACACACACACACACACACACACATAAAACCAACGATGAAAACGCCAAACATGTAGCTACAAGGTGGCATTTTATGTTCAGGGAACTGAAAGCAGGAGGATGTTGGTGAACAAACATGTTGTGACCTGTGGACAAAATAATGATGTTTTTGAACCTGCACATAATCCATCGGGTCATTTTAACGCCGCTGATCAACAAAGTCACAATGCAACACAACACTACGCATCCCACCGGCACCGCGACCAGCAGCAGGGATGTGCTCTGAAGGGAGAGTAGGCCCGGTTTGATTCAGTGTGTTGTGAAGACATGTGATATTCAGCCGTCTTATCTTCTGTTGGAGTGAGTGTGAGAGTGTGTGTGAGAGTGTGTTCATTGTGCAACTGTCCACAACACTTCCACTGTATCGCTGTTCAGAGCACAGCACTTCTCAGTTTTATTTTAAGTTATTTAATTTATTTATTTTTGTGAATTCCAAGATTCCAAGATAGTTCACGATGTGTCAGCAAAAACTGAGTTACTGGAGCAGTTATCAGGGCATTAGATACGATGTTACATTACTGAATACCAACAAGTGCTGACTACATCTTGGTCTATTTACATATGATTAATAATATGATTAATAATATGATTAATACTATTAATGATCACATTTATCATTAAACAAAGAAAAAATGCATTTCATGGTTCTAGCCTCTCACATATGACAGTTTGAAGTGTCCTCTCATCGACTACACTATTTATTGATGAATACAAAATAATCTGATTATTTGATATTATTTTGATATATGTGTTACTTGAGCTGGTGTAGTTTCTTCACCAGAGAACAGAGACGTGTCCTGCTTGGCACGTATCTAAACAAATATTTTTTGTGTGTTTATATAAATAAATACAGACGCAACCAGCTGCATGAATCTGTGAACCAGAACAGAACATCCCAGCTGAGCATTTGGATGCACGTATCACTGCGATAGGTCTGACTGAAGTTCGCCTGCTACAGAGGCAGCACGTCGACGTCATTACGTCGTTGCTTTTGTGATTTATCGGAGGAGCAAACTGCTTTTCTACTTCACTGCTGACAAGATATTATTTTAAAAGTGCAGGATCTTCTTTCCCTTAATTCTGTCTGTTGTTTTGCTTCCACCCTAAAAATCCACCTCACCAAACTCATTAATCCTTCAACTGAAATGTATATATAGATATATAATACAGATATTCCTAGAAGAAATCAGTCGGTTTGAACATTCTGAGGTTTTTTTCTTGCCACATATGTGGAAACCGTGATCAGTCATATGGTGCTGTGTCACTTTGTTTCTGCTGGTCTGAACAGTGCAGTTACTGCATGATATATGGGACATAAAATCCCCATTAATACCTGTGAACAATCAGCATCAGACGATATTGGGGGTATGACATAGCGGTGAATCCCTGCTGCCAGTGACACTGAAGTAATGTAGCGCTCAATAAGTCTGAAAGCACTGGAGGCTAACGGTAGAACGCACTTGGATATATTTCATATCATGATTCTCTATTGTCAAGCCATTTTTCCAGCTTCTCTATGGATCGGGGCTTGGGGAGAGAAGCTTAAGCAGGAAAAGTCTGGAAAACCCCCAGTCTCTCCCTGTGGGCTGTCAGGAATGACCAGGATCTGCCAGGAGAGGGAGGGGAGGGGGGGGGGAGCAGCACCACTGGAATGACTGAGGAGCGATGAAGGAGGGAGGGAGTGAAGAGGGGACTGACTTGAGTGGAGGGAGAGAGGTTGTTATGGGGGGACAAAGGAAGAAAGAGGGGGAGACTGGATAGGAGGACAAGAACAAACAAAAGGAGGAAGTTTGAAATGGGTTAGAGGTGCGGGGGGGAAAAGATGCGTCTGGAAGTGATCACATTGGAGCTCAATGGGGATGGGGTGTACACACACACACACACACACACACACACACACACACACTTGCACACATGCAGAAGAATGCACTCTACATACAAGAGACAGCTCCAACAGATGTCGACCACATGCATACATAGCCTACACCCATATAAAATATGAAGCATGTCTTAACACACATGAAACACACACACACACACACATCAGAGACAGAATACACGCTGTTGAAATGTGGGTTAGGGTGAAATGTGTGGGAGTCTAATCAGCGTGAGTATCGGGTAACCAGTTTCCACTGGTGAGGTTTCTCCCTCTTGTCCTGTGCGATGGTTTACCCACAATCCACTGCTATAAAGTCACATCAAATCTCTTTTCACACGCCGGTGCCAACCTCAACTCTTCCAAGGACAGTCTGAAATAGCTAATCCCGGCGGTGACGTTGGCTGTGCCATCTGGTGAGGACGGCTTGGCTCGAGCGAGGAAGGAATCGAACCGGCACACATGCTGCACCGGCGGGTCAACTCGACCAGATTTAGTTTAAATGTTTACATCGACTCTTAGTATTGTGTATCCACCAGTTTTATTATGGTTCGTACTTTTGACTAGTGAGTGACTTTGTTTACATGCACCAACAGAAACAAGGTGTTATCAGGTTCTGGCACATTTACATACACTGTGGTAACCTGGTAACTGAAAAATCTGCATATTGATGAACCGCAGATGGATGACTGTTGGTGTGTTAGAGCCATAAGATGCTGCTTCCTCACCAGAGAGACTCTCTTTGTATCCTGACAGTGTAAACGTGTCTGAATGTGTCAGCCTATGTTGAGTTGTGGAAACTGACGTATTTTGATAGAAGTTTCTATTTTAAGTTTTCGTGTCAGTTTCACTTTGAGTCATTTCATTGTTTTGAACACGTACTCCTACAAATACTGATTATTTATTTCTCTCCCTCACTCAACTCTTCATGTGTTCTTGTAGAAGCTGCATCAGAACTCAGTCTGTGTGCACTCATGTACAGTATATATATATATATGCACACATGGCTGAGAATGCTTTACTTGTACACTGGATGTAAACTTTGTGTCCTCCGGTAATTACGTGTAATTAATCAGGTTACTGCAGTAAGCTGACGGTAACCGGCAGCTTACTTTCATGTGAATGCTCTGAGTGACGTCTCTACCACTGTGGTTGATACTTAGGGGATTTACTCAAGGTAGCAGTTGTAATCCCTCAGTATTAATCTGATTTCAGGAGAATAAATAGTGAATAGTGCGGACAGACTATTGTGAACACCTGTGCAAATGCTGCTCAGTGTTTAGTTTAAATATAATGTCAAACGATGTAACAACACATATTCTAAACCTCTATTAAATGCAGATCGCAGTGTTCTGATTGCATAGAACACTTTGTTTTACTCTGATTTTATGCTTATAGCGTTGTGTTTTTATACTATGACAGTTTTCAGAAAATTAGATTTTTAAAAATCACAATGAATTGCCTGGCCTACATCATTGTAATATATTGTAACATATTGAATGGTGACCCCTGTATTATGATGTGTATTGTAATGCCGGTTTCTAGCCAGCGCACAGCCCAATAATGTACAATATAAATAATACATTAGCACGATTAGTGCACAGATTAACAGCATCAACAGCTTCTCACACATTCACAGCGTGGCTGGATCATTTATCTAGAGAGCTGAGGGAGATCGAGACACAACGCTTCTGCCTTTGCTTCTCATCCTTCCTTCTGTCTCTCTTTCTGTCTCCCTTCCTTCTGTCTCTCTTTCTTTCTCATCCTTCCTTCTGTCTCTCTTTCTTTCTCATCCTTCCTTCTGTCTCTCTTTCTGTCTCTCTTTCTGTCTCTCTTCCTTCTGTCTCTCTTTCTTTCTCATCCTTCCTTCTGTCTCTCTTTCTGTCTCTCTTCCTGCTGTCTCTCTTTCTGTCTCTCCTTCTGTCTCTCTTCCTTCTGTCTCTTTCTTTCTCTTCTTTCTGTCTCTCTTCCTGCTGTCTCTCTTTCTGTCTCTCCTTTTGTCTCTCTTCCTTCTGTCTCTCTTTTGTCTTTCCTCTCCTGTTGCTCTTTCTGAGTCACAAAGAGTATGAACTATGTTCCAGAGTTAGCTGCTTTGCTGATGTCTCTGTTGAATGATCTCATCACAGCGCAGCATGTCTGAGAGAAAGATCACTGTGTGTAGTGTGTAGTGTGTAGTGTGTTGTGTGTTTCTCTGAGTGCTGTTTTGTGTCTACGACAGGAAGAATCGGATGTGACTCTAAAGTGAGTTTGATCTGAATTGAATAGACGTCTGTGGCTGAAAATGTGATTTAGATATGCAAGCAAACATCACACTTCACTGTGAATTTGGGGGCAGGTAGGCCTAAAGTTCACCTTTCTCACACACACACACACACACACACACACACACACACACACACACAGTAAGCCCCGCCTCTCTGAGGAGGCTTTCTTGCAAAGCCAGCACAGCCAGTTCACAGATGATTCCACCCACACACGAGACAATGAGTGTGGGTGCGCCACTAACCTGACTGTGTCATGATTTGAAAGTGTCTGCGTGTGATAATGAGCCAGGTCCTGTGAGAAGCGCAGTCAGTCTGTGTCTGCATGCTCGGACAGATGCCTCCTGGCGCTCGTGAACTGTGTGGGCTTGTATGAACATGTCTCATGTGTGTGATGAGGGAATCTCCTAATCCATGTCTTTCTGTGCTTCTTTACAGTCCACTGCAGTCTCCGATGGAGGTGAGTAGATACGTCTTTACAACATCTGACACTATTGGCTTATCTAATTGGTTTCCCTCATCCTGAAGTTGTTGTGATCTACTTTAAGTAGCATTTAATGGGATGAAATAAAAGGCTTTTGTGTTGGGCCAGTTGTCCTGTTCTACAGCGCAGGCATACGACCATGTTCATTGATATCTGGCTGCTTTTACTAAAGTCATAGAAACAACAGACAGTCTGGTTCGACCTGATCACCGTCTGCCCCGCCTCCTGCTCACAGTCCCACATTTGAAAACATAAGCTGCACAACAACAAGAACAACTTGTGACAAATCCCTGACGTGAGATACAGAACATGGTGCTGATCAGGCTGCACAGGAGAAGGATAAACATTCACCCCACTAAGTTATACTAGTGTGCTTGTGAAACAGCATCGGGAATTAAATGTAATAGTTTAATATGTTCATTACCAAAATGCGATCGGTAACAAAACAATCTATGTTCTGATGAATTCCGTGGGGTCAGTAGTTCTAGTTAGCATGTTTATTAGTCTGTGTTCCCTCGTTGTCGTGTGTGTTGGACCTAGTTGCAGGTAAACTGTTGGTGTCATGAGCGTAATTAGCATGTGCCAACAATAACAAAAGGTCTCCCATTTAGGAGACTTCTATTGGTGCTTCAACGCCTCACAAGTGCACATGAAAGACTCAATTTATGGCAGATGGGAGATGAGAGGAGGGAGAGGAGGCGAGAAACAAGACTGAAGAGCCATAGAATGCACGGCAGACATGTTTCCAGCCGGTGTAGAAGTGTTTGTGTTGTTGTTCGGGGTGAACGGTGTCTGTTGAAGAGAGGACGTGTTGTTTGTGAGTGAAGTGGAAAGCGTGCTCTCAAGCATGTGATGTTCAGCAGCATGACGGTGAAGAGACTAGTGGAAATGTTTCATGGTTCCTCTCAGTTATGCAGAGTAGTAGTAGGAGTGTTGATCACTGTCACCAGATAGTAAGAGAAGTGTCCCTGCGTGTACTCAGCAGCGTGCTCAGTCTTTAGTGACTCGAGGAACCTCTATGGATCGGTCTAAAGCTGCGTATTTCTATAAATGATCTTGTTGCTCATTGTTACATCAGATGTAAACAAGTAAACACTCAGGAAAAGGGTACTCGTTGACAGTACTTTTACTTTTAGTACCTCAAGTTCATTGTGATGCTAAACATTTGTCTGCACCGTTCAGTAAGATGAGGAATGCAGTGTTGCTGCTCTAACTCCAGTAAACGCTCTGAACACTTCCTGACAGTGAAAGTGCTCTAATGCCGCTGACATTTACTGGGCTGCCATTTGAATTTGACGCTCTCAAATTGCTGTTTTTGACTCAGGTTTTGCATCGTCATGAACACAAGTTCTTCTAAAGCTTGTTTCCTATACGCCAGCAATGATACAGCTACACACCGTATTTTAATGCACCAGTCCGATATCGATATTGGACCTCAGGCCAGTAGTGACTCACATTGATGTGTCGGGTGTCAATGGAGCCGATCTATTCAAGTCAATTCAATGTTGGCGTCTCATTAGACGTGCACGCAGTAAGTCGTGCGTCAGCAGCACGCCGGTAGACAGCAGAGCATCACAACACACGTGTCAGCTGGTTAGAGGTACTTCGTGTACTCGTTGGCTTGCTTTCAACAATAAATACAAATGCTGTAAATGTATGTATTTATTTGTGTATTTGTTAGGAAATGAATGTTTAAGTTAAGCCCGATGTTGCCTTACACATAAAGCAATGGTCCCAGTGACTTCCACACAGTGAAAGGTGTTACAGCAACAGTTCAGGCCATTGTTTTGATATAAATCTGTTGAATACAGCAGATAGACGGTGTACTTGCACAGTACGCTTTAAGGCCTATAGCAGTATCATACACAGTGTAGCATTGAGCCTTACTGCAAACCAATATCAGAAATTGTATTAATTTTGATCTTTCATAAAAGTCAATAAAATAATACAATAGGTTGACGTTCAGTTGTGTGTGTGTGTGTGTGTGTGTGTGTGTGTGTGTGTGTGTGTGTGTGTGTGTGTGTGAGAATGCACTTGTGCTCTGGCGTTTTTAGTTCCGTCCTCCCTTGGCTCTGAATTATTTATCATCTCAAGGCCTGTGTGTGCTCGGATCACTTACCTGGAAGCTCACAGCGGTGTGTGTGTGTGTGTGTGTGTGTGTGTGTGTGTGTGTGTGTGTGTGTGTGTGTGTGTGTGTGTGTGTGTGTGTGTGTGTGTGTGTGTGTGTGTGTGTGTGTGTGTGTGTGTGTGTGTGTGTGTGTGTGTGTGTGTGTGTGTGTTGTGACCTGACTCTCTCTGTGGTCTATCAGGTTGTCAGCCAGGTTGCTCACCACCAGCCTCTCTCTCTCTCCTTCCTTCTTCTCTCCCTGTGTTCCCTCTCTTCTCTCGCTTCCTTCCGTGGGATGTTGTCAGCAGTGCGTGTGTGTGTGTGTGTGCTCCGTCTTGGACCGTGTGTTCAACCTGGTGTGTTTGACGTTCGGGAGGGGCCCTGATAGTGTCGGTATGGATGGAGGGGCTTGGTTGCCCCTCAGGAACCGCTACCTGCTCTGCTGGCACCACAGTGGCTCCTACCAGCTCTACCCAGGTGAGGATCCAGCTGGAGCTTCAAGCGCTTCTTCTCCAACGAAAGAAAACATCGATTTCAGGCACGAAGAGCAAAAAAACATATTTGAGGCTTTGATGTTGTGTCTCAGTTAGCTTTAGTTTAGTGACTGAAATTAGATCGAAGGATTGCTAATCACAGCGGCAACACGATGCAGATGGTTTGAGAAATGAATTGTTAGTCAAACGACCAGCTGCAGGGTTAACCTGCCTGTTGTTGCTGGTCTTACTGGTCTTACTGGTGTTGAGTATTGTACCTTTCTCCATGATGGTAACAGTGAGCGTTAGGAGTAATAAGAGTTCACTCTGTTACTGAGCTCTGCTGAGCATTTTAACTGTAATTCACACATGGATATCATTTAGCTTAGCAAAGTAAGTGATCTGAAGTATTCACTCATCTTTACTTACATTTTAGTCTTGAAGAGGAAGATTCAGGAATATTTCAGCTCTTGGCAGTGACGTGTCTGACACTGTCTTGTTGATGGGTTGTGACGGCCGGTCTGTGACACCGACAGCATCAGTCATTAAAAGGATGGAGGGATGTATTTTTGTCTCCCATTCACAGCGATAGATTACCACGAAGCAGAAGTACTCGCAGCGCTTTACTAGCAGTTTGGAACTGAATGAGAGTGAATGAGCCCGACGGTTTGAAGAGACATAATCCTCAGTATGAAAACATTCATACCTTTTTATAAAAACTGTGAAAAAGCGAATATCACACGGCAATTATTTATTAATAGCCAACTTTCTAAGTTTGGAACCACACAGGACGAGCTGTGAGCAGCAGACTGCTCTTTCAGTTTATCTACTGGATTTGCGGCGCCTCGGCCACCTGACCTGTGACGCCTTCCCTCCGGCTGTTCTTGTTTTTGTTTTATCTCAACTGAGGAACTCACTTTCAGTTCTTTGGGCCTGGAGCTCTGGTATTCTGGTTATTCTCAGCTTCTCTCTGTGCCTTTGCTTTAGAAGTCCGTCTAAACACGAGGAACACGGACGTACTGAGGTCTTGTGGTGGTTTAAGCACCCAGGCACACACATTTGGGAAGTCAGTTTATCCTGTTGGGAGTTGTTCACGATCAAATCAACTAAACTGTGACTACACACAGAGAACGTGTACAATGAAGCATGTTGTTAACATACTTTCAACAGAACTGAATGGTGGGAAGCTGCAGATACTTCTGTTGCAAAGATGGTGGAAGTACATTATGTTTCTGACTTTCTATGGATTTGTGTTGTGATGTTGTGTTGTTCGACTCTACTCTCTTTTCCACAGCTTCACTAGTTTTGTGTTTTACATGAGTGAGTGTCTGATATGATGCAGAACAGTGGAACACAGTTCTTTGTACTGTGAACATCAGGTTCACACATCTCCGCCATGGAGGTTACGTTTGTTGTTCGTCTGTCAGCGGGATTATGGAAGAACGGAGCGGATACACACGTCATCTTTCACTTTCGTTAACATTGCAACACGGGGCATTTGGCCTTGGCGGAGGTCTGTGCTCGCCAAGGGCCCTTCTAGATTTATGTGATTTTGTGTGTATTGTGATAAATAATATATTATGTCAAACTTTACGGCCGTTGCTTGGCCTGTGGCAGGAATAGGAGACACTGAATTATGAAGTACATTGATTTACAACACAGGAGTTGAAAATAGTCGGGCAGATCAAATGTGTAATGTCAGCATCGTAGGGATTGTGTGAGTGAAAGCGTGCTGTAGGGCTGTTGTGTTGCAAAGTGACAGATGAAGCAACAGCACAGCGTGTGGCTGGAGGAGGTTTACCTGGATGGCTGTTACTCTGATGGGACACACCATGCCACTGATAGTGCTGCCTTCAGGTGAAGCCCCTTCAGACAGGAAAGCTAAACACTTGTACCACATCACCCTTCTTAGACCAGACCAACCGTTGATTGTGCTGTTGTGAATGTGCACATACAGTAAAGTATGGAAACCTCAAATTGAGATGCATTAAAACAAGTTTTGTAATCATTACACCCTGAATAAAATCAAACTGGGAGCCACCCAGAAGTCGGCACTCCAACTCCAACTCCAACTGTTGTGTGTGTTGTACAGAACTCAACAGCGTGGAGCTGCAGGGCTGCAGCAGCGACAACAGTCTGAACAGTAATGCCAGCCTGCCCAGCGTCCACAGCCACCGGCGCCACACTGAGAGGAGAGTGGCCAGCTGGGCCGTCTGCTTCGAGAGGCTGCTGCAGGACCCCGTGGGAGTCCGCTACTTCTCGGTACTACCACGGAGCACGGCTGGTGTTGTACATTCACATAACAGACTTTCAAAAGGACTTTTTTGAGGAAACCTTTCTGATGTCTAATTGTTGATCCACATTTGATGCTTCAGGAGTTCCTGAAGAAAGAGTTCAGCGAGGAGAATATCCTGTTCTGGCAGGCTTGTGAGTTCTTCAGCCACGTCCCTGAGAATGACAAGAAGCAGGTAACAGACGTGCAAGATATTGTTTGAGGGGAGATGTTATGTGTTATAATTCCTTGTCGGCTCTCATCACCGTGTCTTTTCCTAATCTAAACCTCAACCTCTCCTTCACCTCCTTTTCCAGCTCTCTCAGCGTGCCAGGGAGATCTACAACAGCTTCCTGTCCAGCAAGGCCACAACACCGGTCAACATAGACAGTCAAGCCCAGCTCGCCGACGACATACTCAATGCCCCCCGACCTGACATGTTTAAGGAGCAGCAACTGCAGGTAGCGTACCCGCCAAACACAAACTCAAGGACTTCTTTATTGAACTCTCGAGGTGATGAGCAACCAGGAGCTGTACTAAGATGACACTGACCTCTGACCTTCCTCGTGAAGGGGGAAGTGAGACTTTCCCTGCCGGACGAATGTATTATTACTCATCGAGCTGAATCCATTCAGACCTCGATTGAAAATGTGCTGTCATCACAGAACACAACATAAGCTCGACTCGTCATCTTTGCCTGCTTTCTAGCATCATTCATGTGAATGGCTTCTTACATGTGCATGTGCAAGCTCTATCAATGTCAACAGCTCAGCTCAGATGTACACACACACACACACACACACACACACACACACTCATACATCAAAGCCAGAGATGAGATCTTCCACGATACCCTCGGACTCATCAGGATCTCGTGCCACCATTGAAGAAGCATCAGTTCTCCTCAGAGGACGGACACAATTCATTTTTGTAACCTCTGGGATTTTAGGATTTGCCGTGAACTTGAACAACCTAAAGGGCTGCTGATGGGATATTAGACTTTTACTTACATTGTGACATTTTGAATATGTGTTCCAACATCTGTGAATATTGTTTTGTCATCTATTATTTCAGCCTGTGCCTCTGTTCTTAATGTTATTCTTAATCCTCTCTAATCTCCCCTTCTCCCCTCCTTTCATTCTCTTTTTACCATTGCATGATTTCCATCCTCTCTTCCCGCCTTCCATCCCCTTTCTTTCTAGGTTTCCTTTTTCTATGCTCTCTTTTTTTTGTTCAATCCTTCCTGCATTCTCCGCTGCCCACTGATTACCCCTTTCCTTCCTTTTCGCCCCTTTAGATCTTCAACCTGATGAAGTTCGACAGCTACACACGGTTCCTCAAGTCTCTGCTGTACCAGGAGTGCATGCTGGCAGAAGTGGAGGGGAGGCCCCTGCCGGACCCTTACCACATCCCCAGCAGCCCCACCTCCAAACACAGCACCACTGGCTCCGACCGCTCCAATCTCTCCACAGCCAAGAAGGTAACACAACACAAAGCCTCCATGAAGACTTCCTCTGGGCTGCATCTGGTTTCAGTTTAATGTCGGGATACACTGAAGAACTATATAGAAAAATCTATAATCTTACATGTATGAGGATGAAGGATGAAGATCACAGAACTGCTTTTCAGATTTTTTACAGTTCTGTGAAATGACCCATCTAATACGAATGACCCAAATAAAGAAGCTGTAATGATCCTGGGTAATGCCATCTGGCTCGTCTGTGTGTATTTCTGTGTGTGTTCTTTAATGGGCTTGCATTCATCCGTGAGTTGGTTTCTTTGTGTACATCTGTGTGTCTACCTCTCTTCATTGACGTTGTGTGTGTGTCTTATAGGAGGACAAAAAGAGCAAGTCGGGCAAGTCTTTAAATGAGGAGAGTCGGGACGATGCAGGAGACCGGAGGAAAGGCATCTTCTTCTCCTGGTCCCGCAACAGGAGCTTCGGCAAAGGCCCGAAGAAACGAGAGCTGACCGACTTCAACTACAGTCAGTAGTTGAAAATGTTTAAAAATGTTGTTGATTTAAAAGTGCTTGTATTCTAATCGGTGGGTTATTTTCATGTTGGATGTAGAGGTTTGCAATTAGTAGACACGACTGATGAGTGCATCATTCTTCAGATTTCTCTGGCAGCAATGGCCGCCGTGAATCCCAGGGCTCTCTGTCCTCAGGAGCCAGTCTGGAGCTGGGGAGGAACGAGGTCAGTCTCTGGGAAGAACTAGTTCACACGTTGCATTAACACTGAGAATACTGAAGAAATGTCAGACTGTCTGTTGTATTTCCTCCACTCAACCTCCATTTCCATGGTCTCTCTTCTATTTCCATCCCTCCTCTCACCCTCGCTGTCCGTGTCGCTGTGTTCTTGCTTCAGGGGGATGTTTCCCGTGGCGCAGTATCAGCGTCCACAGGGAGTGGAGGGGGCAGCGCCCCCTTGAGGCAGTGTAACATAAGTTTGCCGGACGGCTCGTGTTGCTCTGTGCCTCTGAGGGCCGGAGTGTCTATCAGGGACCTGCTGCTGGGCCTCTGTGAGAAGCTCTGCATCAACCTGGCAGCTATAGACCTCTTCCTGGTTGGAGGGGAGAAGGTACGACACAAGTGGATGTGGTGCTGTCCTAAATACCTTTATTATGGGCTTCAAAGCTCTTTATTCAAATGATCAGAAACCACAACAAATCACACAAATCACACTAAACCAAAGTAAACAAGACGGCAACAATCCATATCTTTATACAAGCAATAGCGGACTGTATGTTATGTGAGAGAGGTCGCCTGTAGTGATGAACCCACAGAGTTAAACGGACTCTGTAGTTCTACGGAGTGCCTTAGCATCCTTTTACCTCATTTCTGGTGAGTTTTATGGCCCACGAATTAAATTTGTTTAGTTTTAATTCGGTCTCATTGCTCAAAAGGCAATAAATTAATAATATGTTAGTTATATCAACTTTATAAGGTCACAATATGACAAACATGTTTGATGGACCAGGCCAAAAACAATATGAAAGCAGTTTTAAACTGAGAGAGATCTTTTGTTGTTTTATTTAGTCAGTAATCACATCTTTCATGATGACTCTCTTATTCTCTGTCTCACTCTCTCAGCCACTTGTTTTAGACCAGGACTGTATGACATTGTGCTCCCGGGACCTCCGACTAGAGAAGCGCACTCTCTTCAGGTACAGTAAAAAGAAGTACACATCATAAGCTTTCAAACATTTCAAACCAGTACTAGGAGTTAAAATGAGAGAAAGTGGTTGTCTTGAAACCATCGCTACCGTTTACGCTGCTACAGCATCCTACAGACAACATGGATTCGTTTTTCTTTCCAGGCTCGACTTGGTCCCTATTAACCGCTCGGTGGGCCTGAAAGCAAAGCCCACCAAGCCGGTGACGGAGGTCCTCAGGCCTGTGGTGGCCAAATACGGCCTGCACCTCGCTGACTTGGTGGCACGCATTGTAAGTCACTCTGGCTGCTTGTATACAGACAGAAAGAAATAGACAGACAGGCAGTGTATGTGAAGACCTCAAACTCATATCACCTGTGTGTGTGTGTGTGTGTGTGTGTGTGTGTGTGTGTGTGATGCAGAGTGGGGAGTTGGAGCCGTTAGATCTAGGTCTTCCTATATCTAACCTGGATGGGCTGCGAGTGGTATTAGATATTGCAGAAAACACCCCTGGAAAGGGTGAGTAACACACACACACACACACACACACATGCAGATGCTGTCCATAAAGAACGTAATCTGCTGTCTCTCATTGACAACATACATTCAGCATCGTGCTGTCTCAATCGTGCATCTGTCTGCTCCCTTTGCTTCCTCCAGCAGACAAACAGAAGACAGCTCCCTCTAAGGGCCTCGCCCCGGCCTCCACGAGCAGAAACCAATCGACGACAGTAAGATCTCCTCCAGCATCCAATTTCCCATTTTCTTCTCGCTCTGGAATGTTCCATAACCCACAGAATGTCTCCACTTCCTGGTTGATGATGTCACGCTACTAAGTGTCTCTCTCACTGTCCTCGATCGCCCATGTCTGTTTGCAATGTGTGTTGAAAACGTGCGCAGGTGTGTGATGTGTGTCTCTGTCCGCGTCGGGGCTGGATTTATGTGCACTGTTGCTGTGGAGCTCCGTCACACTCTCAAAGTTGCTAATGTTCCGTTATTGCGGTCTGCCTGTGGCCGAGTGCATCGTGGACTTTCCTCTCTGGTTTGCCGGTTCTCTTTCTTCCATAACAAACCCAGTGGGCAGGCGATAGTAGCCCGACCTTTGCGGAGCGTTTGCTGGATCTCACAGCCTCAAAGACTCCCTCTGTGCACCTGCAAAGGACTTAGCTGGTGGTGGCATTAGCACTTTAGAATGCATTGTGGGTTTCCTGCAACCTGATCGATGACCATCTGTGATGGTCATTTAATGCTTTCTTGGTTGATTATAAAATAATCTTTTGTTTCCCACTTGAAGGGCAGTAGTGTGGCTTTACGGAGTAGAAAGTTGGTCCCTCTGGTGTTACGGTGTGTGCTGCTGTTACCCTACATGCTGGCAATGCTTAGTACACACACGTGCTAAGCATTGTGCTTGTCTGAATGGAACATCCCACCTGTCTTTAGATTAGAAGCTTTCATAGATGTATGTTTTACTAGAAGTATACTTGTCATTGATTTATTTATTACATAAAACCAACAAACTCATCATCATAATTATTTTCATCCTACGTAAACGTGTGCCCCCTACTCCCCCATCAAAGTCTCATTTTACAATTTGTCCCCCTCCTCCCCATCAGTAGCATTAGTCCCCACGTGTTGTCCTTACTTGTGCCCATACTTGCACCATGATGACTTAACAGGGCTCCGCTCTCATTGTGGCCCCCAGGGGGAGAACAGGCCGTCAGGGAAGGCCGGTTCAGCCCACCCCCATGGGGAAAACGGCAAGACTGGGCCCAGCCCTGACACGAGCAGCAAGCCCTTACCCAGCCACTCTGTCTCTCTCCATAAGGCACCGGAGAACAGAAAGCAGAAAAAGATTAATATAGACGAAGCTGAAGGTAAAGACTGAACGACCTCCCTCTCTCTGTCTTCTGTTTCTGTAGCTTGGTTGCTGTGATCACACTAACCCTTTGGCCTGTCTGCAGTATTGATGAAGCAGCACCAAATGCTTTCAAAGCTAGCTAGCTACATGTAGCACAGTCACCTCTGACCTCTGACCTCTCACCTCACCTTTGACTTGTCTACCTGATTAATACAAACCTCCTGCTGCATGTTTCTCAATTACAATGGATGAGGTTTACTGTTTTATGATGTTATTTTTGGTGATTATTCATTTATGTGTGTGTGTGTGTGTGTGTGTGCACATGCGTGTGCGTGTGCTTATGTGCGTCTGTACACCTGTTTGTTGTGTGTGTGTGTGTGTGTGTGTGTGTGTGTCTGCAGAGTTCTTCGACCTAATATCCAAAGCTCAGAGCAACCGAGCAGATGACCAGCGAGGCCTGCTAAACAAAAGCGAGCTGCAGCTCCCAGACTTTCTGCGCCTGTCGCCAGCGGCCACCAACCGGGCCGGACCTCCTCCCTACGTCTCTGAGCCCAGTTGCTCCACGCCTTATTCCCGAAACCCCAACAACGGCAGCTTCCCTAGCAGCGGCCACCGGGGCAATAAGGTGAACATCAACGACAGGGGAGGCCCCCACTTGCTCAATGCCAGCCGTCAGTCCCAGAGCTTGGACTCTGCACTGGGAACTGAGAGTGGAGGGGGGAGGAAAGCCAGACCCCCTCCTCCGTTTCCTGGCACCGTCTCCCCCATCCACCCGTCCCAGGGTGCACAGCGTGGTCTCCTCCAGGACTCTTGCAGGGGAGAATCGGTCCAGATGCTGGAGGAGGACACGCTGTCTGATCTGACTCTTGTGGGAGAGGGGGACATTGACAGTCCCAGCCTCGACTACATCACTCCCTCAGCCCTACAGTGCAAAGCCCACCCCCACCCCCGACCCCAACAACAAGCACAGGGCGGTCAGCCTAGCTCAGGTACTTCCCCCGTGTGAACTCCAAAAACGTTTGAACTTTCACCTCTTCCTTCACCTGACCGTAAGCAGGACTGGAGACCCAATGAAGTCAGTTTGAAGTTCATTGTTGGTCACAGTCGGCCCAGAATGCATCCAGATCTCCTCCCTTTATTTCATGAATCACTTTCTGCTGTCTAATTAAAATGACGGAGCACTTAATTCCAGAATTGTAAAATACAGTAAGAAAGGTGAAAGACTGAGCTCTCATCACGGGTTTTAATTCAGTCATAACGTGGAGCACAGTGATGCATCGACAGCCTTCATGTTAACTCGGTCAGACGCATAAAGAGAGGAAATACATGGATGCATTAGGCTCGAACAGAACTTGTCCAGACATTTCCCTGCGTGGTTTGTATCTGTGTGAACTTTTGAGCCTCAGTGTAATTACTTTCTAGAGACTTTAGCTCGATGACCAGTGCCAACCCCCCCCCCCCCCCCCCCCCCCCCCTCCAGTGTACAGAATCTAACAACGCACTTTAGCCAATTACAAACAAGACTTGACACATCTTTACAGATTTTTAATAATCATTTTCCTCCTTTCATATTACTTTAACCTTTCAAAATGTCTGTTTCACGCTACAGGTTCCTTTATGTATCATAGCTGTTCCTAATGCACAGAGGTATTGAGGTATTGAGGTATTGAGGCTACTTTACTGCACTTCTAAATGACTCGTATATTATTTCCAACTCATTACATGCTTTTGAGCCAACATGGCGGGCCAGACCCCGTAAATACAAACGTAGGCTACAGTACCATGAAAGCACACGTTTGCTCAGCTGTTTCTCTATCGACTGGAGCACAGTGCGCTCTGTGTTTCCACCGTTCTCTCACCTCAGGCATTTCTCGTTCTTTCCACAGTCAAGCAATTCAACAGTGTTCTGAACCGTCTTTCCTGCAACATCTTAGCTGGAAACATCGGACTAACAAGTCAAACCGTTTCACTTTTTAAAGGTTTCACTGCTCCTTCATCCTGTAGTATATCGTCAAGAAGACGTTAATTTATCCCGCGTCCTTTTCATTTTTACAATCTATCAGTTAAAAGTATTAATTTGTACATAGTCAACTTTGTGAAACCACCGTATTGCTGTAGTCATCGTTGAGTCGCAGCCATGCTGTTCCTTCAGTTGTGTCACAATAGAAATCAGTTCTCCTCTCTTCTCATCAGTTGACTGTACTGTCTGTAAATAGATCAAATAAATGTTTTAAAGATTGAATTCTCTTCTGTTGAGCCTCATGTGAGCGGCCTCCTCTTGTTTCTTATACTTTCAAAAATATCCGATTCATTCTACTCTCCTCACTTAATGTCCTATGAGTGTGTGCAACCTCTCTTCTATTTATCTTACTTGATATTCCTCTCCTCTCTCTCTATTGCCTCTTCTGTGTGTGTGTGTGTGTGTGTGTGTGTGTGTGTGTGTGTGTGTGTGTGTGTGTGTGTGTGTGTGTGTGTGTGTGTGTGTGTGTGTGTCCTGAACAGGGCTTTTGTTTCGGGGTACAAAGACTTTTGGGGGGACGGGGCTATTAGCTATGCATGGGTTCTCCTCTGCTCAATGCCTTTGTCATGCTGGTCTCTTTGGTAGCCCACAAACAAAACTAGCTTCTGTTTCTTCCTTGTCCTCACACACACACACACACACACACACACACACACACAGACATGCTCTCACACTTTCCTTCAAACACAGAGCATCTACATCTGTGTGTATCCTTTGCATCACATGATGATCTTATTCTGTAGCAGTTTTCATAACAACTCTTCCGTGTTATTATTTGAGTGTGTGTTTCCTCCCGGACTGACTCGTAACAACAGCAGCAACTATATTTCATAGTCCATATAATTAGACAAAACACGCATGTGCAGTAACGGAGAGAGAGAGAGAAAAGAAATATCTTTGCCTGTCCTACTTTCCCCCCTCACTTACACACACACACACACACACACACACACACACACACACACACACACACACACACACACACACATGTTTCTGTCTGACTGTGATATAAGAGTGTGTGGGATTCACCAGAAGACGATGTCTGGACAATGTCGAGAGAATAGATAGGACAGGACATAAAGAACAATGATTAGTATCTATGTGGACGGTGGATTCTGGAGTTGTCTCCTGTGGTGGTGTAAATATGTCGGATGAGGGTCAAACCATAAAAAGAATTTGGTCAAATACAAAAAAAGGAAAATCATGACTGGAATACCGTGGCAGTGCTGACATTTTTTCTGTAATTCTTGTTTTCATGCTGCAGGACCCAGTGAGTCATCTGATTGCTGCTGTAATTGCATGTTATATGAATACAATTTGGGCTTTGGTGCTTTAATTCACAGGCTCTTGTTGGGACCATTGCCCATGTCCACTGGCCAATAATTACCTCCTCAGTGCACCAGCACAGTTTGAGTTCTCATCTCAAATGGCTCCATCTGCTGGTGAGAGACGGAATAATAAAGAGAGAACAGCAGACAGAGAGGGAGAGTAAACAGCTGAGCTCGGGTAAACTGTAGTGTATTAAAACAAGTAATTATACTCTCACTTGTAATATTTTGTACTTTTAGAGTGATAAAGAAAGAGAGTAATATGCAGTTGTATTTATCTGCACACCCGACCAGTTGTTTTTAATAAAAGATGTAATTTGTCCCTAGAATAAAGCTTTCACAGGAGAGCGGGAGACTAGGCCTACGCCCACACAGTCCCGAGGAGGAGGGGCCTAACCTCACAGTCCTGAGGAGGAGGGGCCTAACCTCACAGTCCTGAGGAGGAGGGGCCTAACCTCACAGTCCATGCAGGCATTAAGTAGAAGAAGGGTGTTAATATTCATACCGCTACACGTGTGAAGCCAACACAGAAACCAAAAGTGCCATTTTTGTACTCCTATCACAAGTAATCATACTTGCAGTTGTTAAGTAGGTCGGTCTTGTGCTGTCGACTGTAACGTTAGTTAACTTACTGTAACTAAGTCTGAAGTTATGCTCACGGCTCTGTGAGGCACAGCGGTGCTTTGAGCTAAATGCTAACATCATCATCATGATGTTTAGTTAGCAGGTATAACATGTTTACCTGTGTTTCCTTAGTTAGCTTATAATGTTAGCATGCTAACACTAGCTGAGTCTCCATCATTAATAACACCAGCAATAACATGTCAAAGGTCTACTGTATGAAACGCTTGTTTAATTTTGTTCGCTGGCATCTTGTGAAACAAGACAAAACATTTGAAAAGAAAATGAAATGAGACGATTGCAGATGCTGTGTGAACAATCAGAGAGTCAGCTGTCCCCCCAAAATGAGAGAATACATCCCTCCTCCTCTTAGCCAGTAGATGGCAGCATGCTGTATTAAGATGGAGACACGGTCTCTTTTCACTTACGGACACGCACTCTCACACACACACACACACACACACACACACACACACACACACAGAGCTCCATCTACCCCTCTCTCCCATGATGTCATAGCCAAGAGGCAGCATGGGAATATCTGTCACATCCACTTAGTTTCCTGCTGCCTCCCAGCTCTGTGTGTGTGTGTGTGTGTGTGTGTGTGTGTGTGTGTGTGTGTGTGTGTGTGTGTGTGTGTGTGTGTGTGTGTGTGTGTGTGTGTGTGTGTGTGTGTGTGTGTGTGTGTGTGTGTGTGTGTGTGTGTCCGTGTCCTTGGTGTTGCAACAGTTGGCTACAGGCTGGTCATGTCAGTCAGAGTGATAGTTCACTGAATTTGACAGAATGTGAATAATCATCTTAATTTCTCGCTGTCTACTTCACATACACATAAACACACAGAAGCATGGAGAGCTTTAGTTCAGCTATGTTCTTGTTATTTTTCATTTTACGTTGCTCTGCGCCACAGACTCTTTACAAATGCAGAACATTTTGCACTTCTTTTGTGTTGTCTGTGAGTGTTCCTTGCATGTGGATGGTTTGCGGTGTCGGCGAGTGCTTTGTCGTCTCTTTTGTCTCCTCTGTCCGTCTCTTTTGTCGTCTCTCTTTTTAAAGCAGCCTCTTCTTCCTCAGGTAAAGACGGAAACAGATGGAAAGACAGGGAAAGAGGAGGAGGAGGAGGTTTCAAAAGGCAAAGCAGAAGAACAACGTCTTCCAACCAAATCCCTCCTCCTCCTCCTCCTCCTCCTCTTCCTCCACCACGGCCTCCTCTTCGCTCACGTCGCAAATCCAAGTCCCCTTCATCTCGCTCCAACCACTCGACCCCAAAGCGAGCCTTGGATTTAGACAACATTGGGGCCAGCTTTGACACAGAAGACAGAATACAAACCCGCAGGGGGTCCCGAGACCTCAGGGGCTCCCAGGGTTTAGAGCTGGACAGGAAGTGGGAGGGTGTGGCCTTAGAGCTGCGATGCCGTGGCAGCAGGATGAGGTCAGCAGTATACCAGACTTCAGAATTGCCCTCCATGGTCAAAGCCGAGAGGAAGTCGGAGCAGAGGGAGGGCAAAGGGCAGATTGACCGGAGTAAATTGAAAGCAACCTTTGTTTGAGAACGTTTCAGTGACTCACAGACTGTCTGGCCTGGTGATGTCGTCTGTGTGACTCTGACCTCACTGACAATGTCTGCCGCAGCTGAAACATCGTCCAGCTCTCAAGCTGAGGCAAAGGGCTCAGTGTCAACTACTGTGCAGCTGTTCTCAGACTCTAAACCGAAGGCTGCTATTAGAAGATGACAGGCTGTGATTAATCAAATGCTGTGTCTCAATTCCATACTACATATTCCTTCTCAGTACGTACTACGCAGTGGTGGAAAGGAACAAAGTATGTGTTCTCTAAAGTACTGTACTTAAGTGCAGTTTTGAGGGACTTGTACTTTACTGGAGTATTTCCATTAAATACTACTTGTACTCTCACTCTATTACAAGATAGAACTTTATTAATCCAGAGGGGAATTCTTAAATGTTTAAAGTCACAGGCTGTGGATCAGCTATAAAGTATATTTGCATAAAGTATATAAAGTATATCTGCAAAAACAGTATCTACAACAGTAAATAGTTAATACTGTATACAAAGAGTAGAGCACAGCATTTGGACACGGCTAATTCCGGGCCCAGCTGTTAGCCTCTCCATCAGTCTGTTGAGCCCAAACGAGAGGATACTTGAAACACCTGTCGCTCTGTGGTTCTGTATGTTGACATGCATCTCTACATCAAGGGGCACTCCAGCAGTTGTATTGCTCTTCCATAACATTGGAACATTGGAATACTTGATAACCGGTAAACTCCAAGCAGCAGAGGCTGAAACATTCTTTAAAAATGTTGGGTCCTCCTTTTCTTATAATGCAACTTCACAGCATGTTTCGTTGGGCCCTCGCCGCCCTGTTAACCCCGACATCTTTCTCACTCCACAACCCCAGTTTGCGTCGGAGACTTTCTGTTCAGAATGCGCATTCATCAAGCCCAAACCAAAATAACCATGATGACATCATCAGGGTTATTTCTCAGATTTGGCTGAACTCCTCAGAAACACAGCTGTGTTCTCAAACTGAGTACTGAACATGGCTAGTATAGT
Organism: Anarhichas minor; assembly: GCF_050575085.1. Taxonomy (NCBI): domain Eukaryota; kingdom Metazoa; phylum Chordata; class Actinopteri; order Perciformes; family Anarhichadidae; genus Anarhichas; species Anarhichas minor. The sequence continues at coordinate 8,094,029 of NW_027466458.1, forward strand.
AAAATCATCTTCATGTGTAAAATCTGTAGAGTGCCCTTTAAAAAGGGTTAGACAAAATAATGAAGACTCTAGCAGTATTAAAGTCAGTTAAAGCTCTATTTTCACATGTCAACCTCCTGAATTAGAATTAATACAAACATTTCAAAAAGGTAACCCGAGACATCGTCAGCTGTCTGCATTTTTAGGATATTCTAGCATGAACGACGTGCATTGGCCCAACTCTGTTGTAAGAGAAGCGTTCCTGGCACCAGCTAGTTCAATAACTTACACTGGCTTTCCAGGAATAAATGCCCCTGAACTTACAGAGGCCCTGGAAGTAATACCATCAGCGTACCTCAGTGAAGACGGAGCAATGCAGGGATTTACAGTATGTCACACTGTTTGCTGCTTAGAGACAACAGTGATTCAGTGAAACCAGCAGGACTGCTGTTTCCCTCAGGATGTGCTCATTCTGTGGGCATATGGACATGTTCACATAATAAAGTATTTTCTTGACGAGTAATCTTGTATAATGATTTATTTACTGTTGCAAATTTGGAGCTAATTTGCTGATTCCACATCTCTTAATTGGCATTACTGTCTCGAGCCAGTTTTTACATATTAAACTGGCTTCAGCTGAGGCTCAGCTGATTAGCATTAAGGCGCATGAATCCCCGTCTAACACCCGGCTCAGAGCAGCTTCACCAGTTAAGTGAAAGGTGTCCAAGTTATTTAGTTTTAATCAAATTAGCTCCATTTTGAACAATAAGCACTTGATGCAGGATGACAACTGTACCAACTTTGCAGGACCCCGCGGGGGGAGGCTGGTGTCACTCCCCACCTCGTTGGTGTGAATGACGGGGAGAGAGGGCGGTCTGCCGGCGGGGCTCGGACTGTAAGCGCTATTTTGAAAAGTGCCCTCCCCTCTCTCTCTCCCCCCTCCCTCTCTCTCTGTGGACTAGGGGAGAGGCAACACACACACGCACACACACACGCACGCACACACACACACACACAGCTGCTCGGAACCATGACAGAAGATGACGGATACAGTTGTCGCGGAGGGACAAGTCAAGTTTAGAGATGGAAAAAAGGTTAATTCCTCCAATATTCCTCTTCTTTTGGAGCTTTAAAATGTTTTTCCATACTTAAGGGCCAACTGCAGGAATTTACTTTGTCATTTATTGATTCTTTACAAACTTCTCCACAGTGGAAGACTCGGTGTGTCGTCCTTAGGAAGCCCTCTCCGGTCGCAGGTATGTGGCTTTTATTTTTTGCTATCATCTTATTATTACCACTCAAAATGTGCAGATGTATACAGCGACAGACAGTTGAGTTCATTCATCTGCAGCATTCAGCACTAATCCCGTCTGCTTTCTGCAGTTAAACTAATCACAACTTGTCAATTGGTCTCTTGGCTGTGCGCCACGGGAGCGCGTAACGCACCATATCCGTGTCAACATGTGGGGATGTCTTGCAATAATTAACCAGCTGAACTGAAAGATTGATTTCATTTAGTGCCTGTGTGCTTCAAGTCTGAATATTAAAACAGTTTTTTGCCAGTTGGATACCAGGTTAATCCTTTGAAAGCATTCCAGTTAAACGTAAAGTGTGACATGTCCTCACTGTAACAGAGGTTTCGCTCTTCAAGCAGAACGCAGCATGTGTGAGAACAGAATGGAGTTTAACTTGAGATGCTGTGAGGACAGACACGTAAACACGTGGCCATGCAGTAGTTTATGGGTGTAATGTAGCTACTCTGCTGTGTGTGTGTGTGTGTGTGTGTGTGTCCATGTGTGTGTATTTATGTCTTTGCTTTCGTCACCAGCTGTGCCAGTGGATCAGTTCATTGTTTTCGGGTTTGTTATCACAGCTGTGCCATAAACACAGGCAGGCATGCAGCAGAGATTACAAAAAAAGTGACTGTTGTTATTCTACATTCTGCTATTAAGCGCAAAATTGAGTTTTAAGCCGGTCCATCCTTAAAGCTCCTCACTCTGTTTCTGCTTCAGACTGTCTGTCTCTGCTGGTGTACAAGGAGAAGAAGAAAGGGAAGGAGAAGGGCAGCGGCCACAAGGAGAGGCTCAATGTAACCCTGGAGGTATGTTAAGCTGCAGCAGACCAAAGGCTCGCTGCTTCTGATCTCAAGTGCAGGTGAAGCACACTGCTGGGGCAGCTTTACCACCGCTCTTTAGTGCTGGTGCATCACGTGCTTTCTACAGCTGTCACATGTACAGGGGGTAGACTAAATGTGGATGTCACACGGATAGATAAGGACTTGAGGTGGGTCACAAGTAGACTGCTAGTAGACTAACAAAAAGAATACAGAATGAAAAAGAATAATAGAAATCCAATGTCAGTGTAATCTACTCTGCTCCCTCAGGGGATCTGTGGCGTGGAGCCTGGGCCTGGGTACGACGGGGTCTCCTACACCCTCTCCATCCTCTGTCTGGCTCACACGCTGGTGCTGGGCTTCAGCAGCCGAGATGCCCTGCTGGCCTGGGATGCTCACGTCCGCTACAGCCTGGGAGAAGGTCAGTGGTTTGGCCTAGTGTGGATGTCACAGTCCTGGGTGCTTGTTCAAGGATGTGATATGCAAATGATTCATGTACTTGATTCAGTGATCTGCAGTTGAATAACACACATTAACAAATTCAGCTAGTTGTATCGGGTTAGTTTTTGTGAAGAAGAAAGGATCTCAAAGAGTTGCATAATGCTGAAAAAGAGTTTGTTTATTTGTGGAGCAGCAGGACTAACTGTTATAGAGAGCTGTTTGTTTCAAGGATTGGAAGGTTGATTCAGTACGAGGATCTCAAATATTACGTAATCGAGCCTTAAAGCGACACTAGATGCTCTATGGCACAGTTATTATTGAGCGTAACATGTTGTGAAAGACTAAAGCCTGAATGTGGTTCACAGTAAGAATACATGAGGTATGTACTGTATAGTGTGTACAGTATGTAACTGTTGGGATGTTAAGCAGTGTTGCTGAAAAACAAGTGGAATCACACAGACAGAGAACATCTTTCATCACTCCTGTCTGTTCAAAGTGCTTCTCTGAGGACAAAGAGAAGGTTTCATCAGGTCCACATGTAAGAAATGCTAAAATACACTGAATCCCATTTTATATGAGTGAACTCTGTTAGAGTTGCCTTAACTTATTCGACTTACTTCATTATTTTTATTCTCAGTATAGTGTGCAGTGAAGCAAGGTTCTTAAGAACACAACACAAGGGTATATGTTAGTTGTGCCCCTCCTCTCGTTTCACAGGCTTCTCCTGCACACGAAGAAGTCTGCAAGAAGAGTAAGAAAGACCACCGTATTCAGTTGCCGATTACCCTGCTGAATTCTGCACTCTTTTATATGAACTCCTCCTCCTGCATTCTTGATACAGTCCCAGACAAACGGCTCAAAAAAGTATTAAACACAAGCATTGTATCTGTTGTTCAAAGCTCTGGCAGTGGTACACCTAAATGTTATAACTTGGACCCTCACGAATAACTTTCTCTGTCCAAACTTTCCTCTTTTAACTTGTCTCATTGAGAAACGTCCTCTCTATTATCATGAATTTTAATAACATTTAAATAACCTTTAGCTGTACTTCACATCCAGACTGAGTTTAATTTACATTTGTGTGCAGCAATAGGCAGTAATGTCAGAACTTATATTTCTAATCATTTTTCTAAAGCGATAATTTCCCTTCCTCCTCTTTCCAAAATGTCAACTGTAAGATATTTTCGGGCTCCATAGTTCCTCTTAATAATATTACGAGTCTGTACTGTTCCTGTGTCACAGACTTCTATCTCCCCTTGAAGCACAACTTCTGTTTTCTGATACTAAGAGCTCATGTTGAACATATTTCCATCTTAACAGCAAATCTGTTCTTTCCTGACTTCCTGACCGTTAAAATAAATTCCACATTTAATATTTTATCTTCCCATGTAAAATCCACAGCTAAGAATCACGACTCGCCTATTAGAACACAGGTTGTGTAGCTGTGCTTTCTGTTGCTGACGACAGTTTTAAACATATTCACACGCCTGCAGTTTGTCCACAGCGCTGCCGGACAAATGTTGAAACCAAATTACCTCAATTTATCCTTCTTGCAAGCTGTGAATACTTCAAATTGCTGTTAACAGTTTCCAAAGCGTACTGATTCAGATACCTTCAGGGCAGCATTTGGTTTTACATAATTTCATTAATGCTAAAAAACGATTGCTTGAGATCAGTAAATCTACACAGCAGCAGGACGTTGCCCTCGGCTACATCTCTGAATGTGTAGCTCCGGTTTGGAAACCACAGACAAAAACCTTCACTCTCCTCTCTGTCTCTCTTCTTCTCCTTCAGTCCACAGGTTTAGTGTCAATGTCGAGCCAGGTACCAAACTAGAGAGCGGCCCCGCCTCCCTCCACCTGTGCAACAACCTGTTGGTCCTCACCAGAGGCGTCCCGCCTGTCGCCATCGGCCACTGGAAGTTGTCTGCGCTGCGTCGATACGGTGCGGTGCCAAATGGCTTTGTGTTCGAGGGGGGGACTCGCTGTGGATTCTGTAAGTAATTCCTGGACTGAGAAGGTTTTGCTGCCGTGTGTATTCAGACAATGTGGCCTGCAGCCAAGAAGGGCAACACTTCAACACCAACAGCTGGAGAACAGCTGTGGGCGATGCAGAGCATCTCACGGCCGTGACTCTGTTGTTGTCGTCGGTGTATTTCTCTTATTTGTGGCTAACTGATCAAACCGAGATGCCGTAGGGTCAGTGCAATTTCTACCGGAGCTACATTAGAGCTTAATGGGAGTAAAATAAATATCACTGGTAATATAATATTTTAATGGCAGTATTTAAGAATCAAAGAGCTTCTTTCTATGTTCCCATTTTACACCAATATTCAATTCATCGTTGACAGCACCAGTGATGAGACAGTGATGAGTGTGATTTGAACCTCTTCAACACTGATGCTCTTCTTACGAGCAGTATATATTTGCATTCATCTTGGAACGCATACAAATAGAAACTTCTAGGAAAAAAACAATATTTTCTCACTCAATGAACGTTGAGATTTTCGTTGCTCTTTTCCCGTATAAATGGACATTTCTACCTTTTTAATAGATACCCTCAAATATTGAGAACTTGCTTGTAACTTACTAAACCGGTAACTTTGTCAATGTGAAATACTTCCACTGCAGCAGTTTAAAGTTCCCTTTGATGAATAAACACATCTTTTCATCTCTCTGCAGTGCTCACAGGTTGAGAGATCTGTCATTTAATAGACACACAGATTCATTACAGGTCTTTATATCGTAACTTTATCCACATAAGAAATTACTAAAAAATAAAAATACCTAAAAATATAATACTATGTATGAACCCAGCACACTATCCGCCTGCCTACCAAACAATGTGCTGTGTGTTTGTGTAGTCGTCTGAATGTCCTGTTGACGTGGGCATGAATGTGAAGAATGAGAGGCAGTTTCATGTTTTTGGGTTGGGGGGGGGTGTGTGCGTGTGCGTGTGCGTGTGCGTGTGTGTGTGTGTGTGTGTGTGTGTGTGTGTGTGTGAGTCAGACACATGGACAGCAAGACAAGTGTCTAACAGGACAGTGTTTAAAGTTTTCACTGTGGGAATACTTAACTCAACAGCTGCTGTTTTCCTGGTTTTATTAAGACATCTAGCTCTGTTGCATAGTGAGACCTCCTCACTGACTTTTTTGTTTTCGTGGTGTGTTAGTGTTAAGAGAAAGTTTCTACACTTAGTGAGGTTTGTGTGTGTGTGTGTGTGTGTGTGTGTGTGTGTGTGTGTGTGTGTGTGTGCAAAGCGTCTCATGGCTCCTCCAGGAATAACCCTGAGGGCCAAAGGGTCTGGTTTCAGTGTTTTCATGGGCAACATCTATAAATACCACCCTCCCCTGTAGTGGTCACTTAGCCAATCACATAGCACCTGCTAGCTGGACTGCTAATCACAGTTCTCTCCTTTTAACTCATCTACATATTACCCAGCAGCCCCAGAGGCAGCAGAAAGAGGCTTAGAGTGACAGAAAGAGAAAGATGTGAGAGTCAAATCGACAAGTGACATTCCTCACATGAGTGCTGAGTGTTAGCTTACATTTTTACATGTTCATTTGTATTTGGCGAGTACGTGGGAGACATAGCAGTGCTCTGCAGTGATTCTGTGGAGTGTTGTTTGAATTCACCCAAAGCCGACTTTATTTGGGGTAATAAAGCACCAACTGGCCTGGTTACAGTCAGGCTTCTGACTTGTGTCTACTCTTCGTACATCACCCAAAAATCATTGCAAAAATGTTTCTGTGCACTTCACTCGAAGACAATGCAGAGCAACATGTCTGATGTGCTGTGTCAGCTTGAGTCTGTCCTGGAGTTCTGACGGACCATGTAAAGCTGCTGAGTCTGCACATTTACTATGTATTTATAGGAGAGAATCAGACCGTCATCATTGCAAAGATGTGCAAACGGTTCAGTACAGTTACGGTATAATATTAGGTTGCACTGTACTTTGAACCGAATGACTTATTAAAAAAAGCTCCTTTACCCTCTCGGCTCCCTGATTTCCCTGAAGGCCTCGAGCAAATCAGAAGGCCGGTTTGTTGCTCGTCTAATGCTTCTGCATATTCATATTTCACCCTTGACTGCCACCGTGCTCTCTGCTGCAGCTGCACTGTGATGTACATTGTAGACGTGCAGCACAGTGACACAACGAGCCTTTCTACTGCCACGGACACGCACACACATTCCCTGACTGACAACCAACCAGTCGTGTGGGACAGTGGGCAGTCATGCCGTGCAAAGACGTTCACTAGGCACTCATCAGTTCAGCCTGTGTGCTTTTGGTTGCACAGTCGCATGCACACACTGTATCAGTGTGACTCATGTAGTGATGTCTGTTCTTCAGCTCCCGTCCAACGTGAGGATGAGACCACGGTGTTCTGTAATCGATGATGCTCGGGGCAGAGCTGTGTTTTAGCGAGACGGATATTTTCTGACTTATCACGTCCACACGTGTTTCTGTTGACCCTGTGTCACACACACACACACACACACACACACACACACACACACACACACACACACAGTGAGAACTGATCCTTTGCAGAGGCTGGATGGCCGTCAAGCCTTGTGATCTTGATAAAAGCAAATTTAAGGTGACTTGCTATGTCGGTAATCTTTCCATGTCCCTGAGCAAACACACACACACACACACACACACACACACACACACACACACACACACACACACACACACCTCATATTGTAGTACAGTATCATATCAATGCACTTGTGAGGTAGTTTTTCTTGTGTAGAGAATATTACATGTTATAAAGTACTACGCAGCATTTGCTACGCAGACACTTCAAGCCAAAACAGCCGTCCTCCTGCCTTCGTCTCATTACTCTCCGATATGACATTAAAATTACTGTAGAAAATTGCCTACGTGGAGCAATAAGATGTACATTGGTCCCAAGCAGGCAGGGATTTGGTTTGCCTGTTAACATTTGACAGAAAAGCTGCTTCCTTCTCTCTTTAGTATGATTTATTACTGCTGCAATGTGAAAATAAGATCAGCTTCTTTCAGGATGAGCTGCCATGCAGCTGAACTCAGCATGTTTGTGAGGAATGAACAAATCCTAATGATTTTCTTTCCAGTGATAGAATATGTCTCCTTCTGTTTGAAAGGTTGTGTTGACATTAAGAGAAAAGGCTTCTCAAGGCCTCTGAAGATGTTTTTCCTCCAGCTAACTGAAATATTGGCAAACTATGCAGAAAACTATCTCTTAGCAAAGAGCAGGATTTATTAAGTTGAGTTATAACATTTACAAACATCAAAAGCTTGGACCGATCGTTCCGTACTCATGATCACACCGTGTTGCCTTTAAAGCAGCTATTTTGCATAACAATGTATTAAATGGATATTAAGGAAGAAGTGAGCTTTTAGCCATATCTGGTGCAATGAACTGTCCCTGTTCAATAAACAAATGAAAGTGTAGATAAATTACTTTGTGTAATCTGGAAGCGGACGCTCAACAGCTGCTGAACATCGGGATCATCTTGAGCCAGGAGTCTTTGGTGCTGTACCATGTTAAGTTGTTTAGAATTCTCCACAGAGTATATCACGTACATGATGGATGAACTCTTTTGTTGTCGGTACCGTGCAAGGCCAGAGTTTGTGTTTATTTGTCTGGTGTTGATGTCTGAAGGCTGAAGGCTGAAGGAGGGCTTCTACGTAGCTCGTAACCTTTCTGACAGACTTTACAAAACTAGATTCACAGAGGCCAGCTTCTCAAAAGTCTTTCAGTTCAGATGAATCACTTGGATTAAAAAGCAGAGCATCTTTTTATTAGTTATAGTTATTGTGAGTTCTATAGTTCACTATGTAAGTTCCTAGCTTTCACACAAGCATCATCTCAGCTTGTAGCCTAACAGCGATATTATGATCACAGCATCTGCTCCCGTTGGGACTCGAGAAGATCCTATAGAACACACAACAGCTGATGAAGCTCAGAGTTCTCATTACATGTACTGCTGATGCTTCAAGAGGGAAACTCTTCATTCATTCAGCTTGAAGAACTAAATGGAATTGTCTTTAAATTGTCTTTAAAATCATAAATGCAAACTTAACTTCCAGCTCTGTAATAATACAACAACCGTTTTTGAAATGTGTAAATTACATTTAAAGCAAAGAAACTTAAGACCGACTCAACTGTTCTTAGCTGTACTTACGTTCCATAATAACAGGAACATGATACTCAGATGTGCGGGCTTACTCTGTGGCTGTCTTTTCAATATCTCGGCGATGTGAGATTGTAACGTTTCATGACATTATTTTGCAGACTCACGGCTCTGTGTGGGTTTGACAGCAGAGTGGAGCTGAGTGTAACCTTCATAAGAGGCTCGCTGCTGATTCAAACAGCCTTTCCTTCACAAAAGCTCTCTGGCTCAAAGATGATTTTACTCTATATTTCATCATTTACTACACTTCATGCTGTTTGCTGATAAAATATTTTTTTCTCATCCATCAAAGGCGTACGTCTCTCATTGATGATGATGTCGGTCTCTCTCCCCATCCATCTTCCAGGGGCTGGTGTTTTCTTTCTGTCCTGTCCCGAAGGAGAGCAGATCAGTTCCCTGTTTGACTGCGTCGTCCGGGGCATCACCTCCAGCAGGAGGCCTCACGGCCTGCGACCTGCCCTGCCAGGTGGGCGTGCACTCACGCAAGCATGCAGCACGCACGCATGCATGAAAGCTTTTAAGAAACAATACAAACACAATATGCCTTCAGACATAAATGCCTACAGTAATACTGGCAAAAGAGACGCACTGTTGTGAACTAAAACAATCCATCACATCGGTATGTGACGTTGTGACCTCTGTTATAAAGGTTTAGTGTGCATGTTTAGCATTTGTGTCAGGCGCCAACGGAAACAGCGCATGCTTAAAGCCCTGAGGGTTACCGTGTGGATTAAGCGGTCATGCCTTCGTGTGTGACTTGTGTGCTTTTGTGACGGACTGCTGATTTCCCATTTCTGAGACCATGAATATGTAGACGGAGGGTTTAATGACCGGTGGAAAGAGAAAAGGACACTTGCCAAGAATCTGACAACTAAAACACACACACATCTCAGGATCTGGTTTTGGACATCTGGCCTTTGTTGTGAAGAAACTTTGATAATCGTTCAGTTTAAATTGGTGGAGAATTGATGCCATGATGGAGAAAGGTGACAAGTAACTCCTTTTGGCTTTTTATTGTTTCATACTGTACAAAAGGGACAAGAATAGACCTTCTAATCTCTATTTTTCAGACATTAACTACTGTCAATATTAAACGGCACTTAACATTTCATTTAAAAGTATAAAACTATTTTTACCTGGACACAGTTGTTTAATCTATTTCCTGCATACTGATGGATTTGAACTTTCCTGTCAGTAAGCAGCAGAATAATTCACATCCTGCTTGTCAGGGAGTTCTCCACTTGCAGAAGGACTCGACCCTAAAGCTTGTTTTCTGTAACAGAATGATCACTTTGTAATCCAGATCCCAGTGATCAGTGTGATCAAGGCTGAAGGAGACATGTTGGTGCCTCCGATGCGTTTTTGTGCCGCCAATAGCCGGAGACATTATGTTCTCGGGTTGTCTGTTCTTCCGTGTGTGTGTCCGTCTGTCTCATACTGAAAGGGGCGCCTCAGGAACTCCTTGAAGGAGTTTATTCAAATTTGACTAAAATGTATGTGTTCTTTACATGTTGCATGGTCAACATTTAAAGTAAAACTTCAGCCTCCCTGCAACATTTGCTCTAGTGTCTGTAAGCCTGCGTCAGCCGGCTCTGAGGCCCGCTGTAACCCTCGACATTCAGTGCTGTGAAGCAGCTATTATTAGCGTAGACTAGCTAATGTTAGCTGACACCTCACATAGCGTAGTGAAGAAACGTGGCATCTGCACGTTGGCATTAACTGCTGCACTCCAGAGGCAGAGAGGGGTTAGGTTGTTCACACCTATACACACAAACACCTTGAACCATTGCAACGCACACGCACGCACACACTCTGTGTATATATAGCAGGCATTAAGTGTGTAATTGGCAGGGTTTTACACTAAATCGATGTTCAAACAGAGAGCCGAGGCGCGTACGACCTCCTGGGAGAAGTTCAATTTACAAGTCTCACACGTAAACGTGTTAAAGAAGAGGCTGCAGCTTCCAGGAGCAGCTTAACGACTTCTGCCTTCATATCTCCGCTTGTGTTAAGTTACACAAGAGGTTCCTGGTCTGGTTTTCATGTGTATTTCTGAATTCTTTCATTCTAGGACACTAAGGTATGTTTTCACACTTAATGACATAAAAAGAAAAAGTGAAACGTGAATGATTTCTATCTACATATTCACCATCATTCACTCCAAACCCTTGATCACATTCACAGCAACATAATGTGACAAGTAAACTATTCCTCAGTAGCTGATAAATAAAAAAATGTTCACAAAACTTAACTTGAACTCAACCCTTTTACTTATAGAGTCCAAAACATTATGGACGGTGGAAATAGGTTTTAATGTCATCAGCTGTGTGCAGACAACTGGGTCATCTTGTCTTCATTCTCTTTGCTCACAGACTCTGACGGTTGTGTGTTTCTGTGCTCTTGTTGTGTTCCTGCAGATCCCAAAGCTGATCCAGTGTCAGCAGAGGAACGTATCAGCCAAGAGGCGTCCGAGCTGGAGAAGAGACTCAGCATGTTGTCTCAAAGCAGCCTCGCAAGCAGCACAGGTACGTTACATCGTTACCTTCACTTTAGGATACATGTTGAATATGTAACTCATGGGCTCTCTGTCATGTATCAGATGGATCGTGTGCATCATTTTAGGGCCGTCAGATACTTGATGAACGTTTTGGGATTTCTTAATCATCGCTCTTGTATGCGTCTGTCATTGCAGAGGATGAATCCCTGGTCTATATGTACGAGGACCTTCTGTCATAATAATGTTTGTATGAGTCAGAGTTGTGAACTGCAGTGAGTCAGAGTTCCTGTGTTATTCTTTTTTGCCGACTAACTTTAAAGCTCAGAGAGAGTTTGGGAAAAAACAAGAAACAAGATTTCTGACTTCACAGCATAGAAAAGTATGAACCGTTAATTAAACACTGGTTTCACAGGTCATGATATTTTGTATCTGGAGCCTAAATAAAGACATGATCTCTATATGAATCATTACATGTTCTTTGTGTATAACTTTGTGGTTGGTGTGTTTGTGTTTAGATCAGTTAATAAATCACTTCGTCAGGATCTAATAACGTTCTCGCCCTCTTCAGCTTCCACTTACAGCTTCAGCACGTCTGTGGCCGGGGACGACCACAGCAGCATCTCCAGCTCCTCCTCCAGTCAGTCGGAAGCGAGCTATGGAAGCAGACTTCCATTCTGGGTGGAGCCGTTAGCTCGACCGCACCTCCCTAACGAGACAGCCTCGAGCTCGTCCACGCTGAATGCTTTGACCGATTCAGATGACCGGCTCTACGCTGCTGTGATGGGAAGTTCGGGGACTCGTCCGTCCAGCTCGTCCGCCCAGCTGCATCCTCGTGGGCTCCATGACAGCGGGCGGCAGAGCTCGTTAGACAGTGGGATTGGGATAACAACAGGCAGCCAGTCATCTTACTCAGGGAGCTTCTCCTCATATACTGGGAGTCTGGACATGGCCAGCCAGGGAGGTGACGGGGGGTTTGGCTCTGTGGCCAGCCTACCTGCTCCGCCGCCTCCTCCTTCTTCACCTCCTGCTGTTCCTCCCCCGACTCCTCCTCCTTTTCAGTCCACACTTACCCCAGAGCACAGTTCTGCGACCCCCTCTTCCTGCCCTTGTGTCTCCAGATCTTGCTCTCGTGCGTCCCAGAGGAACGGTGAAGAGTATCAAATCCCCAGCCTGCTGAGACTGCAGTACGACACCCCTAGGAGTCTGCTCAAGACCCTGTCCCTTGGGCAACCATCCATCCACGAAGGCCCCCCTGAGCTGGGCAGGTACAGCAGGAGCAGTGGGGACGGATGGGGTAGTCGGGGACAAAGGTTAAGCAACATCCCCACAGGACCCGGGGCTCAGCGTCAGGCCATGATGCAGCGCTCGCACTCATGGGGCAGTGAGGGGACGCCCTCTGTGGACAGTGAGGGGACGCCCTCTGTGGACAGTGAGGGGAGGTCCACACCGAGACCGCTTCTGGTCCCTGGAGGCCTGGTTTGTGGAGAAACACAGGTAATGCTATTCTCACTCTCTGTCAATACAAAGCAGATGTATGGGTGACTGATACCAAATCGACACCTGCTGTCACAGATGTGAAGCTTTATTTGAGACGCTGCTGTTTATTATAGGACATAACATTGCTCTCACCAGGCAATGTTGAATGTACTCTTAACTCCCAGGGACCTGTGGTACTCTGTTGGTTTAGTATGTTACATCTGTTTGATCCTCGGGCATATTTTTACTGTTAATATGGAATCAAGAGGCTCTGCACATCTCGGTCCCGTCTTGGGTATTCGATAGTGATGTCAAGCTTTAGGCCACTCGACCTTCATCAGGGTGAAAAGTAAAAGTTTCACTGAAAATCCACTTCCATATCTCACCAAACACAGAGGTTATGTGATGATATTAGTCCCGTGCAAAGTGTTTTGGTTTTATCTGCTTCTTTTTTTGACCTCTGTCCTGCTTCAGGATTATGGAGGCTGCGTTGGTGATCATACATTTTCATTTATTCACCCCACATAGTGATTCAACTGGAGTGTCTCACTTGTCCAATGCTTGTTTTTCTTCTTAGCAGCTTGAGTGAGGAGGGGATTCTGAATTACACGAGGTCCCCCGGTCATACTAGTCCCACTGAAGTGTCTTTTAGTCCGTGTTGGTGAGGGTCTACTTATCCACAGTTCTCCTCTGTTTGGCCTTTTGTAATTTCAACTTTTGCTCTTGCCGTATTACATAATCTTGCAGTGTTTGTGACTGATGCACCAACAGTTCAAGCAGCAGTTAGCCTTTTGTAATTTGTATTTATAGCCATAACCTTCAAAGGCTCGTTGGGAAGATGAAAACAATGCAAAATGTTAAGCTGTGCTCGAGAAGCAGCAGAACAGCAGGAAAAAGGATTTCTGTATAGAATATACTTGCTGTTCTTTGATTCACACTGGGGGTCACCAGCATCATAGACCATCACTACCACACCTTTTAAGACCATACGCCGGCTCATACTGTACTACAGTTTAATATGGTCACTGCCTCCTCGGTGTCTTGTCTATGGGCAGTTTAGCGACTCGGCATGTCTTTGGTCGAACCACTTCAGCGTGTGGAAACATGGTGAGAGGATTCAAACAACAGAAGTGACTGTGAATCAAAGTCAGGTCCTTCTCATTGTGAGGTGACAGTGCCCCCCCGCTGAGTATAGAATAAAACAACTGTACAAAACGAGGTGTTAGTTTCCATCTGAAACCTGTCGAGAGCCGGTGTTGTTTCTCCTTTGATACGTTTGTCTGAAACCTCAGAAGCCAAAAGAAGAGACCTCTCCTCCACATTATGTCTACTTCATCTTCTGAGCGGCTGTGAAAAGCTCTTCCCAGAGCAGGATAGGAAGCAGCATGTCTTGTGATTTCTGACAGCTTGTGTAGGAGTGTGTTCATTATACATCATGTTTATACTAGAGAGAGAGAGAGAGAGAGAGAGAGAGAGAGAGAGAGAGAGAGAGAGAGAGAGAGAGAGAGAGAGAGAGAGAGAGAGAGAGAGAGAGAGAGAGAGAGAGAGAGAGAGAGAGAGAGAGAGAGAGAGAGAGAGAGAGAGAGAGAGAGAGAGAAAAATCCTGTTGTATGAAACAGAAATTACTTTCCTCGACTCTGAAATGTCGGCGGTTCTATGTTGCTACACATAAACTACACATCCTTCATGCCGGATAATGAGACAGTGCCTGAGTCCACAAGTTGTACCTTGAAACAAACCGTATGATAAATAATGTTGCTGATGCTTGAGCTGTTATTAGCTGCTGTGGGCGAGAGAAACATGGTAAATTGGGACACATTGTCCAGGTTTCTCATCTCTTTTGTCCCTCGTCTACCACCTCTACAAATGTCACCTCTGTCCTTTCGGCTCTGTATCAACATTTTTCTTTCATCTCGTGCCCTCACACTTCCCCAGCTTACTTCTTTCTCCTGATCAATCCTTTTCAAAGCCTCTCTGTCCTGCTGCTTGCAATATATCTATCAAAACTAATTTGTTTGAGCAGTTGCAGTTGTTTCCCTTGTAGCCAGTAACAATGTTGAATGTTGCAGGAAAAGCACTTCACCCTTCCTCGACAATAACATCTCTTGTCTCTCCAGTGCAGTCCTGGTTTGGACAACTACATAACACCAGAGCAGTGGCGGTCAGCGAGGAACAGATGTTTGACTCAGGTACCATTTTATTTGCCTGTTAGTTCCACGTCTGGAACCATAAAAAAGCTTTTTTTTAGGCTGAGGTTAGCACCTAACCATGCTGACAGCACAAACTACTGTTAACGTTGAGGGTAACCAGAGGGGAAGCATTAGGCTTCTGTGGCAGCGGCGTGGTTGGGACGGCCCTTTAACTTTTGATTGGTTCGCCCGTCCCTTCCACCGTCTAATAACCAGACTATCGGCCTGATTACTGCTGTTTCTGATCGTGAGTAGCTGTGACTTAGGTGTGTGACGCAACTATGTCATAGCAGGTGTACAGCTGAGGAACCAGGGGAGCGCAGTGTTACTGGTGTTACTGTTACACGACTTTCTTACATGTCACAGATAAAGATGATGCTGTTCTTAAATCAACTGACTAAGAGAAGGTCCATGACTGAGCGAGTGTGCATCTCTGTGACTAATCTCTCTCAGAAGTTATATAATACAACACGACAAAAACATCAAACAAGCTCGTTTCTTAAAACTGATTCACTGTAAATAAGTTCTTCAAGACAGAATCTGAAATGTTTTTGTCATTTGTTTCCTAGGTTGCCAACTCTCCATCAGGCCCGTCACCTTCTGCAGATACACGAGGTATGTTTGTAGATACATGTATAGATATATATATATGTGTATATATGTATATATGTGTATATATATATGGTGGGAACTGAAGTACTGTTCTTAAAGGAGAAATATGTAATATGTTTGTAAAGTGTTTTTCTTTGTTCGACAGCGTTGGTACATTTGCTGATATGTCATACTAGCACATCATATTTTCCTGTAATGTTCACGTTGTTTTATTGTAATAATCTGGATACTTTGCTCTCAGATGGTTTTCTCTGTTTGAGAGAGGAGCAGGATGAAGCTGGCGATACGTTAGCGGGTCTGAAGAGGTCGATGTCCTCTTTGCCACCCTCTGCCCCCCCACCCCCCCCGCTGCCTGTTGAACTGAGCACGCATCGGCCAACATCAGCCTGTGGTAAGAAGAGCACAGAATGTCTGTCTGTGACTCATTCGTCTTTGTGCTTTTATGAAATACTATTGACTATATCATGACTTCATTACATGTATACTATAACTCTTAATGCCTACTATACTACGTCATACTATACTTCATGTTGCATACTATAGTAGGACTTTTACATTTTTTGATGAAATACTTCACTATAGCACGACTACATGCTATACTATGACATGCTACGGCTTTTTCACAATATGTTTTAGGACATACTATATGATTTAATGTTTTTTGACTTTTACTATGAATATTTATCACTTTTTAATGACAAATGACTTTTTACATTTCTTATGACAGAAATATGACATATGTATTTTTATGACGAGTCCTATCAAGAGTATCACTGCTTACATCTTGACTCTTGCTGGTGTGGAATCAGATGGGCGACCAGCTGACCAGCGAACCTCTTTGGATCTTTCTTTAGGTGTTCTCCAGTCTGCCCGTGAAGCTCCTCCGTCTGGAGCCCTGGACACTCGGCTCCACAGGGACAGCCTGGTTCATTATGTTAACATCCCCGTTAGCGCCCGACCAGCTACGGCTCACGGAGAGCTTCTCCACACAGAGCTGGACCTGCAAGAGCCCATCTCAGCGTCAGTCTCCAGTGTGTACAGCACCTTCAGAGGTAACACTCTGCAGCTCTGCACACCCAGTGACAACAGGGTTTAACATGGCTAAGATGGCATCCAATTCAGTGGCTCAGAAATAGATGACACGGCTACCATTAACACACAGATACGTTTTCTTTGGTTGAGAGCGTTCTACAACTGCAGCTTATCTGTGTGTGTGTGTGTGTATATATATATGTGTGTGTGTGTGTGTGTGTGTATGCTCTATTTACAGATGTGAAGGAGGGACAGTAAACTAAATAAATGGGGAGAAAGACTTTATTCATGAAAAACAGACATATCAATGACATCTTTAGATTCTGAAAATAGATCAATTTACAGTTTAAACATTTAAATTATAAGCTGTGAATTTTAAGCAAAGACCGTTAAGCAGTTTAATGCATTTCCATTGAATGAATGGTTAAGAGTTATATTGCAGCACTACCACTGAAGTTAACTATTCTAGGTTAGCGATCACGTAACGCAGACGTCTTTCCTTCTCTCCCCTTCAAGAGTCCATGAAGTCCGCCCACCTCGACATCACTGCCATGGAAACAGCTCAGCGAGGGGGCGGAGCATGGTCGGGGCCGAGAGGACAGGCTGACTCAGCAGGAGAGCAGGTGCTGAGGGCCACCAAACGGACACTTCAAAACAGTTTTCATCGCTGATTCTTTCCATCTCCTCCGTAAATAAGCTTAAGTGCTTAATTGCAGTTGATCATAGCAATCACTGTTGTACTTAGAACACAGAAGTTATGTCAGTGTTCCCACCAACAGTCCATCCCACTATGAATAACAATAGAAGGCCTTCTAAGAATCACTCAGGTGATCGTTATAAAATAGCCTTAATCACAAGGGAATGCACTAAATACTAATGTTAACCTGATAATATAAGTATGGAAAAAGGGTTGACAGCAGCTGTACTCGGCAAGGTGGAATTTACAAATAAATTGACTTTCTTCAGACTGAGATCAAGCCCCCCTCATGGCACCGACACCTCGACTGTTAGACAAGCTAACTGGGGAACTCGTCGGTCCACATCTTAGGAATACTTTAGGTTCAGATGACATTAATCCAGACCCATGAGGCCCAGCCAGCCAGGATCATTACTCATCACAATAATCAATGACGCTGCCGACTGCTGCTGTGGGAGTTGATGAATAGAAAAGCACAGAAGTGTGTTTGTTCTAAACTCTCCAACATCTGGCACTAAGTTTATCAACAGAAACCAGAAATAGCAGGACAGGGTTTGTAAATATGAACTGTTTTTATCCGTGCCAAGACAATGAGAGTGATGTTTGACTATATTTTTTTAAATATTACTGTTTGTATGTTGTTGGCACCTGTACATCTTACACATTAAAGATTGCTGTTATCTTGCTGTTATCTGCACTTTCTTCATTTTAAATAGATTAGACGATAACATTACAATAGTTCAGCAGACTGAGGTATCTGATATTACATTAGTAACTGATGACAGACGGGTGTGGACAGTGTGAAGTACTAGTGCAGTCGGTTGGCTGTTCCCCTGAACCGTCCCTCAGCAACTAAACTCCATCATCTGACTAAGAGTGACTCAACTTCTGTTCACTCACCAGACGCCGCCACCAAATGTTGCCGTTTTGGGATTATGGCCACATTTCTTCTACACCTGCACACACAGATGTAGCAGACTAGTCTGAATATTATGTACAAACAACCCACGATTCATCGATTTCTAAACAAAATAAATCAAATGTCAGATAACACTAGAAAAGTAGAAAACGGATTTCTTTTTGTAGTTGAAGGAGCGCTGTGATTGAAGAGGGAATTATTTCAGTTCAGTCGTGATCCTCTCAGAGCTCATTATGCCGGAGGCCCTCCTGGGAGATCTTGTTAGACAAGTCCTGCATGTGTTTCTTCATCTGAAACCAAACAAATACACGTATGTGACCATGTGACAGCCTCACACACACACACACACACACACGCTACCGTGACACATTTATCTAGAAGAAGATACTTAAATAGAAACATTACCTCTTATACCAATAAATAAATGGTGCCAATGTTTAAACATATGGCTGACTAATTATGCCTCAGAAATGATCTCCAGCTAACGCGCCTGCTTCATCAGAGTTATTGTTATATGTGTAAACGTGAGGTATAAAAGGGAAACTTCTTGTGAGGTTTGATTCCTTTCGTTTACCAGAAACTATAAATAAATAAGACTCTGCTTCTCTACAATGGAACAACATTAAGTGTTCTTAACTCGTGTCCCTTCTTTCTTTGTAACTGCTCTTTCTCAGCACTATGCCATCTTTTATTCATGCCCATTTTGCAACATCATTAGTTTCTACAGCAGTCAGCTGACCGTAGCTTTGTGTTGTTTGATGGTAAAATGTATAGCTGAGAGCTAATGGACAGACTGTGTCCCTCCTCACCTTGTAACCCATCTCCCTGGTTTTCTCAGCGAGTGTCTCGTACTTCTCCTGGTTCCTCTTGATGTGCTCTTTGTCTCCTAAAGACTCCACATGTCGCAACTTCTGGTGGGAAAGCTCCAGCTGCTCCTGGTAATGGCTGTGCTTCTCCACCTTGGTCTCAAAGTGACGCAGCTCCTCCTGAGTGAACGAGGAGGGCGGTGAACACAAGTTCACTTACAGGCACAACAGAGCTGATTTGCATCTCAAGTACTGACTAGAGAGGAAATGTTACCCTTTGACACAACTGATCTTAAAGCCAGATATACTTAAATAGAGCGGACATTTCAATTGGTTTCTTCAGTTGATTTGGGACAAAGGGTGAAAGGAGCACAATGAGAGATGTGATCAGAATGCTGTGCACGCTAGGCTCACCATGCACAAGTAGTACTAAGCTACAAAATACACCACAAAGGTTTGTGTTAGAAGATTTAGACTGCAGCACTGTGATGAAGCATCCAAAAGACCATGACTAGCAATGCATGCGCTACCTTCAGAGAGTCCAACTCGTCTTCGCTGAGGTTTGTTCTCTTGGCAGCCTCCCACAGTTCAATCACACGGGGCTCCCGGAACTCTACAGAGGAACAACCAACAGAGCCCGAGATGAAGGGATGAACACTCCGAGGAGACAGTCTGGAGCCTCACCAACACATGCGCACTCAACAGGGAGCTTTGAAGAGCAGCAGGCACAGCAGACGTCTTATATGAAACTAGCTGCTCAGTCATTTAGTCACAAAATGAAAGAAGATTGAATTAAAATCTCTGTTCTAATATAATAAAGAGATAGACTGAGATGCACAGAGAGTCGAGCTGTGTGTGTGTGTGTGTGTGTGTGTGTGTGTGTGTGTGTGTGTTCTCTCGCTCACCACTGTCTCCAGTGAAGCCCTCGTGGCTGAGTTTACGGAGGCGCTCGAAGCCCTGGTTGAGGTCTCTCATCTTCTGCTTCAGGTCCGTGTGCTTCTGGTGCAGCACGTGCTCTTTGGCGTCGCCCTCCAGGGAAGAGATCACGTTCTTGTGTATTTCTGTTGAAGGGAACAGACGGAGAGAATGACGGGAGGAGGAAAACAAGAATCCATGAAGAAGAGAGAGAAGAAAGGAAGAAGAAACAAAGAATAGGAGGAAGAAGGAGGAAATGAAAGCAGTAAATTAGACAAAGAAGAACAGCATTAAATAAGCTGAGGTTAGTGGTAACTGTAAACATTTCACTGGACTGTCTTTTTCTTCATATACCAAACCTTGAGTAACTTATGGGTCTCATGTCATCGGTTGATGCCACAATGTGCTGATGCAACACGTGCCCGTCTCACCGTGAGGAGGCAAGAAGACAACAAAGGCCACTTGCACAACAGTTGACATTTGGATCAAAAGAAAAAAAAACAAGGCAGAATAAAGGAAGCAAACGTGTGTGTGTGGTTGGAGGTGACGGTGTTGTGAAGGTGCACGGACACTCCTCTCAAGGCACCTTGTGATCCGTTCAATATTTAACTGCATCAGACAAGCAGAAAAACACCCCCGGCCTGTACGACCGCTCGTAGTTCAGCCAGGTTCAGAAGGAGACACAGCAGGTGGGGCTGACTGACCCGAGCAACAGCAGAGTTCATAACCAAATGAGGTAAAGAAGAGGGTGAGAATGTGTTAATCTTTGCATTCACTTACTTTGGAAACTGCCCCGACAGCTAGAAAATATGAATGTGCTCAGCAGAATTCTCCAGGTTTTAGTTTAATATGTAAAATGTAATCTTCAAAGTTGTTCTGGTGGGCTTAGGAGCAAACCTGGGACCAGAACCATGATTGTATACACACAACAGACAGTGGACGGCAGAGAGGAAGAGAGGGCTTAAAGGCTCATAAACTGACATAACGAAGCAGAGGTGGTGCGATTCATGTAGCTCACCTTCGGTCCTGCTGACAGTGTCCATGAGGATGTTGTACTCGTGGGTCTTGTCCTTGTGATGCTGGAACTCCCTCTTCAGACTCAGCAGCTCCTCGCTGGAGAACTTCCCTGAGATCTTGGCCTGATGGGGGAACAGTCGTTGTAGAAGGTCGTCTCACAAGCACGAGCGTATCGGACGTACATCAGACAGAAGAACGACGTGAGAATGATGGAGGTGTTCCAAAGGATCAACGCTCGTTACGCTACAATTCCCTCACTCGATGTGTCAGAAGGTTTAGCTGGAATATACACATTTCACAATCTAAAGATTACAGATTTTATTGTTAGCAACTAGAATAAGCAGAGATTTCAACGTTTGAGAAATTGAGCTGAAACATTTTAACACTCTAAAACACAATAGATATAAAACAGAGTGCGTTGTCACAATAGAACGTCTCTACTCTGGTCCTCCAGCAACTTCTGACTTGATTTGCAATTGTCAAATAATCTATCACTTGTTTTTGTCCAAACATCTTCAAGAACACGATGAAATGTTTGATGAATAAATCTGTGTAATAACGTCTCTGCTCTTATGTTTCATCTTTAACCCTTAATGCTTCAGTGTAAACTTAATATGCCAGGCTGAACACCAACGGGCCGTCCTCTTTGTTTACCCATCTTTTCTTACGTCTCCGGCTTCCAACTGCGTGTTTTTTGCTATGACTCGTGGGTAATTCCCTGAGACAAAGTCTGCAGAAATGGAAACTTTTTCTTTTACACACACACACACACACACACACACACACACACACACACACACACACACACACACACACACACACACACACACACACACACACACACACACACACACACACACACACACACACACACACACACCTTGTTCCACAGTTTGTCCAGCCTTGGGTCGTCAAACACGTCTCCCTCTTGGGTGTCGTGGTCCTTCAGGTGGTTGCTCTCCAGTGGGCGAGTGTCTCTTTTCCCGTCCATTCCATATTTGGCCAGGATCACTACATAACAAACAGACTTTTTACTGCTGCGATAAATGATCCCAACACGAGCCTGTGAGGAGCAACACCTGAGGCCGGCACGAGAGGAAACGGTTTGACAAGTAAGAAAATCTAAAGTGACTAAGACACAAATATATTCATCATTTAAGAAAGACTCAAACATGTCACGTCACATATTACCCAGAGGCCCACATCCCTTGACGGCAACTCATTAATATCACAGGGAGCAGCATCTCTGATGCATCGCATGCTGAAAATAAGCTGCGGAGGCCAAGAAACGAGCTTTAGAGTCGAGGAATCTAACAAGAGCTCATCTGAACAAACTAACGTCACCTTCCTGTTGACACGAGTAGCACAGAGCAGGTGATGTCCATGTGCTTTCTGTCATGCTGCACTTAACCTGATAACAACTAATAATGATGCGAGTGAGACAAGAGGAACACAAAAGATGAGAAAATATCAAAAGGAGGATTTTAAATGCATCAAAAACTGCCAGCGCACAAACTTAGACTGGTTCTCCAGGACAGGTAAGTGATGCTGTTGCCATGTTTGGTCTAAACATAGTGAGCAGCTATGAAGATATGAGCAGCTTGGTCCTCTCTCAACATGTTGGACTGCTGCAGTACAATACAAAGTTGGACTTTGCTCTGAAGAAGCTCTGCCTTTATTATTCTGCTGTAGTAAACCGTTACTGCAGCCGCTGATTCAGCACCTTCTCAAACTGTTGGTAACCATCAGAGTCACTTATTGACTACATGTTTCATTAGGAGAGTGGCCGCGTGCAGACGGCTCATTTAAAATCCTCATAAAAAGGAGGTGAGAACTTGAGGACAGTCTCTGCGGAACGGTTCCTGCACATTTTATGTGTTCAGCAGTTTCTTGACCCAAGAGATCTGCAGCGTGTGCAAACATTCCCAGACCAACCAATTAACAACAAGCAAGGTGTCAGACTGTCTGTAGGCAAATCGAACCGAGAGCATCTACAACAGTGCGATGAAAAGAAAAACAAGGAAAGATAGAAATGACTTCTGAGCCCAATTAGAATGACTGGAGGACTTGATTCAGTGGGGATGAGGTGACTTCAGGTCCTCCTTGAAGGTGTTTGTATGAAGCTACAAAGGAGAGAGACTCTGCTGCTGGAGGTCACCTCACCTCTGGGGAGGAACCAGAGGAGCGAACTGGCTGCTCGTAGCAGAATGCTAAACAGACGAGTCCGTCTGGCTGGTGCCTTGGCTGCAGGTACGAAGGTACACGCACTCACACAGCAGCTCTGGACTTAATCAGGACTGGATTAAGGATTAAGGAGAAATAAATGAGGAGTCTGGATTATACTTTACTAATACCGGTTTTTAGTTTGGGAGCCGCTTGATATTCATGCCTGGTTGGTGAACACCAGCATGTTTCTGTTCTCAGAGTGAATGAGTGCGTATTTCGGCCGGACTGACTCTACAGTGACTTCAGGACGACGTGTGGAAACAGTTCGCCTCATGCCCATGCTCATGTCTCACCGTTGAAGCTGCGTCGGAGCTGGGCCTCTCTCTCCCCGTCCTCGTCCAGCCCCTCCACTTTCACCTTCTTCCACTGCAGCTCATCCTTCTCCTGGATCTTCAGGTCGCTGTGCAGCTCAGACTGCTGCACCGGAGACAACTGCAGCTACCGAAAACCAGAAGAAGAGACAACAGTCGGACCACTTTTACCAACAACACGTTCTTTCTGATGAACCAATTCACTCTCTTGTTTTTGCAATGCATGCGTTATCATAACTTCAGTTAGCTTACTACACATTCTAGCAACACTCCAGCACCAAGCTTCACTCCACAGCTTCTTTGCTGTGAATCACTCACTCGGAATACACACAAATAAACTACATTAAGCTTGTACACGCTCTGCATCCTCTGCTCCTCCCTCACTAACCTGCGTGTGTGAAGGCTGTATCTCCAATTAGAATGACGAATATTACAACCGCACAGCTGAGGAAAGTGGAGCAGCCAGACTCGGACTGAAGCGTTAGCTTGCTCGGTTCTCACTGGCGGTATCGGTGTTAGCTCCAGGCTAACCGTGCAGGTAACAGCTCGTGTCATACACTTACCCTTTTCGCCTTCTCCCACACCTGGTTCAGTTTAGCGATCCTGAACTCCACCGTCTGCCCATCACTGCCGCCGCCGCTCGGCTTGGGCTCGTTCAATTCACGAGTGTATTTTCCGGCCAGTGCCCCCACACCTACACACAGAGCAGCGAGCACACACTGCAGCTTCATCCTCACAACACCGACACACACACACACACAACACGACTAGCGTGGAAACAAAGAGATCCGGGACAGCGCTGCAAATGTTTCTGTTGCGGCTCACTGGTGAACCCCAAGTCATGTGCTCAAAACGGGAGGGCACTTCCGAAGTTAAAGCATTCTGGGATATGTAGTTTCTTGTCTCGGCCCATGTGTTAGTACTAAAGCGGATGCGACCTTTTTGCACTACAATTCCTGAAAAGCCGCTCTGCGCGGTTACCTTGACCAGAGGCTGCAAACACTGAGCAAATAGAAAGCCTCCACGCCTCGTGCAGAAGAGCCGCTGCTCATCACGCGACTGTCCGTCACACAGCAGAGGCTGAGAGGAAGTCTCCTCCTTGAGTCTCCTTGAGAGGAGGTCTCCTCCTTGAGTCTCCTTGAGAGGGATCTCCTGAAGCTTTCCTCGGGAGGTGGGAGTTCATAACGACACACACACTTAAGGCCGAACTGTATGGAGCTAAATCCAGGTCAAGAGATTTGAAAAAAAAAACGTGACCTGAAAGTTCAAGTTGTGTTCTTGAACATTGAAAAATACAGCAATGCATTCAAAATAAAAATAAGTGAATGAAAAGGTTTTTTGGGTTGAATATCATTTTGATTCAGTTCTGGAATTTTTTTGAATACATTTTTCTTTTTCATTTATCACTTTCATATATATTTTGATATTTGAGTTCTTATATTTTCCAGATTTTATATTTTCAGATTCAAATCTTTTTTTGTGGATGTACATTTTCAATTTTTTTTTCAAATGTTCAGAACTTTTGATAAACCTAAGGATTTAGCTCCATATTAACCACTTTTAAAATTGACCAGGTAAAATGTTCCTTTTTTTCTCTTTGTAGATTCCCACACGGAGGATATCAATGTGTGTTGCATGGTCGCCTATATAAATGATAAAAAAAATCTTATTAGTTACAACATGCTGTATTCACAAGCACAATTTAAAAAAAAAGTGTTTTGAAGATTATGTTGTTTTCTAAATCCCACTATGTTTTTTGTTTATTTGTTTGAGTGTTCTTTCTTTTACATGTAATATACATATATATATGTTTATATATATGTTTTCAATTGTGCTCAATTCAGATGAAAAAAAGACAATTGGCTTTCCAGAGGACAAGCGTGAACTTTTCATTTTCTATTTATATTTATCTAATGTATTATTTTGTTTTATTATATGCTAATGAATACATGAGATGCAAAACAAAGTGAATAAATCACAGAGCCTTGTTTTACTATTTCCAGCTTCAAACCCTATCAGAGTGTGAATTTGTTATTTTAGCTGTTCGTATTACTAGATATTTCTCAGGTGCACCATCTCTTTAGCTGTTGTAAGAATGTCTGAACATTTGTTATGTTTGAGACAAAAGAATTAAAATGAGTTGAAGACACACACACACACACACACACACACACACACACACACACACACACACACACACACACACACACACACGATGATTTAGCCATTGATATTGTTCATCTCATATTTATACCAGTGAAGCTAATATCATTTACAGTGTATGAGACAGAATGAGGACAATCGTTTTGTGTTATTAGTGATCTATTTATCTATTCCATGATTGAACTGTTCTGCTTGACAAAATCATTTGCACAACATCAGTGCCAATACAGCGCAATAACTGACCTGAATTCAGTTAAACGATATTAAACTGTGAGGAAGAGAGGCTGAAGTGAGACAGAAAGACATTATATTGTACTCCCTTGCCTTGACAATATTGTTTTAGAACTTTAATGTCGATAAATCTCAGTCAGCTGGAAGTGAATTCAGTTGAAGTGAGAGTGAGATTGAGAGAGACAGAGGGATACATATTGGACCTGTGCCACGCAATCTTTACATCTGCTCAACAAAAGACCAAAACAAAGCAGAACAGTTTTAAAACAGAAAATAGTCACAGAAACCCTTCATTATTTACCTGACAATAGAAATACTATTAGGATTCGTCCATATGCATCAATATTTGAAAATTAGCGATCATAAGTCAATTTAATCATCTGAAAATAAATGGATTTTATTTGGAAACTATGACATTAGGAGGATATGTTGTGGTCTGACCTGAGTAATCTGTTCTGAGTCATCAAGGTTTCCAGGCTTGTTGAGACACAACGCTTATTATCAGTATTATAATAAGTGCTTATTGTCCAGACCAGTCCTTGACTGTTCACTGCTGGTCACTGATTTCAGACATTTGTAATTTAACAATACTCAGGAGTTTATTGTACTAATTAGGTTAGCATTCATTCAGGATGGACGACTTCTGATGTAAAACAAATACATAAATAAATAAAGCTTAATGCAACATTGGCAGTAGTTTGACTTTTCAGTTATCTAGCATGACATGTGATGAGTGTAGCAATGGACTAAGCATGTTCCTGGAAACAAGTTATGAGCGAGCAGGTGATAAGAGTGACCTCATTTAATGATGATGTTAAAATAGTGGGAAAATACATTACAACAAATAAATTATGATGAACTATTATCGGTTAAAGTACGATTAAATAAGACTTCATAAGCTACCCAGCAGTATATGAAGTAATTAGCCCCACCTTTCCCAGCTGCAACATTAAACATAAAACATAAAACAAAATGCAATATCATAACATACATTACTCTGTAATAGGCTATTTAGTTGTACATGACAAGGCACCATGAACTGGACCACCCATCCTACAACTCCCACTACACCTCCACAGAACAGCTTTCTGCTTTATAGCAACACAAAGTCTGTCAGAGATCCGCTACTGCTGGAGCCACACCCCCATGAATGTGTCTGCCCACAAGGACCAAAGATGGCTTGAGTTGGAAAGGTTAACACCAACTCCAAAGGGACTGATATTTTGTCAGGAATCGATTGAATCTGTCAGCTTGTGACACACCTGCAGCATGCATGCACACAAACAGCAATGAACCAACAGTGTTAAAATGTGAGTGAGTGACCTCATCAAACAATAAATACATGTATGAGGATGATTAGAAATAAATGTACTTGCCTCTGTAAATCTTTTTCTTTCTTGTCGTTCAGTGGGCATGTTTATATGCATCACCGATTATCATCAGAAGACCGTGACTTCAATGCATTCGAACACATCACCGCAGATATTAAGATGTGTTATACATACCACCAGGTATTATGATTCAGTACAAACTCTTTTAATGTCGAAGTGAGTTAAACACATTTCTGCCTCTCTGCATTCTGATTAAATTACAAAGCCCTGACGTATGTGTACTTCAAATAACTGGGATTCAATTGTAAGGTCATAGGTCACAAAGACGTAGAACAGAGAGTGTTGCTTTGGTTGGGATCTGGTGTGATTCTGCACAAATATCCGTCTGCCAGCGACAGAATCTGGAGTCAAGAAGGAGAGAGAGACGTCAAGCCAGCGGGAGACTGCGGCACAGCAAACAGCCCACGGTCCCATGACTGTTACGTAAACTATGTTTGATGACAGCATCATTTTGTCTCCCTTTGGCTTCCATCAGGTGGGAAGAGAGAAGTTGACTGAGGTGGATCATGAGAGCAGTGAGACACAGAGCAAAGACACGGTGAAAGAAAGCAATACGGAAAAAGAGATGAAGAAACAGAGAGATTGAAGGAGCAGGTGTTTTGTCCTGTGGGTGTTAGGGAGAGTCATAATGAAATAAAGGGTATATTCAATCACTGACCACGAACAAACACAGTTATTAAGACCAAGTGATTGCAATAAGTAGGCTTGGATAATCTTATTACTCGTGCTAATTTAACTGCAGGAAACAACAGAAGCAGACGTCACATTAACTCAGAGTCTGACACGAACGAGCTCACTAATAAAACTTTCAGCATTTCCAAATCTTCTAAAGAGCTATTTCATTTTTCTTCCAACAGTGCTGGGAATAGTTTCTGCACGTGTTATTCAAATAGCAGTAAAAACAATGCATATTTAATGACTGCAGATATACTGAAGCTAAATGTTTGCTGATAAAGGACTGCAGATTATGGCCGAGTGTACGAGAGATGGACATTATGTACAATATAAAAGGAACGGCATTCAATGACTGCAGCGGTGGGAAAACATCATTACAGTGTTATAGCCTATATGACACATATGCATCATTGTATCTGCATTTTAATGTCAGCGTCTGTCTGTTCCTTTCCTCTTTCCATATCATATCCATATCATCGGGATTCTGTGCACTTGTCAAATTTATATTTTGGACCAAAATATTTGCACATTTTTGAATTTGTTTTTTGAATATTGTTCCATCCACCACCTGCTTCTCTTACTGACCCGTTTAGCGTGAATACATCCTGTTGCTTGTTGTTAGCTATACGTAGTTGCTGTCCAGCTATATTTTTAACAAAACTGACTTCCACATTCTATCCGCTTCTATTGATGCCTACAATCATTACTAAATGTATGCAAGTAATGCATAAGGAGGATCCTATGATGGAAACGTGCTTACTGTAGTTTGAAAACGACATAGTTTCTGTGTTTGCATCCCTGCAGCAAGGAGTTAGTCTTGATGTCCACATGTGCAGCAGTGCAGACTTTCAACCTTCAAATCTTTGATGCAGCTTCCAATCTGAAATGTCAGCGTGAAATTGAGTTTTTTGCCAAAAGGCAAATGATATTATGTTGTCAATTTCTGAGTACTTAAAATGATTCAGTGAAGGAAGTACACTCTATAAAAGCTTATCTCAAAAATGAAATCAAAGCATACAAACGTTTAAGTTTAGGTCAAACATGTTGATGATAATCCACAGAAGATAAAACACTGTGACATCAGAATACAGCACGTAATACATTACTTTACTATTTTGTAGTCATTCTTATGCAGATAATGGATGTTATGTCAGAGACAAAGTTACTGTTTTTAACCAGCAAGTCGTTTTGTTCTTTTAAAGTTGGTGACTTAGATTTCCTGTCTTTCAGCAACACGACATCCGTTCAAACCCTTACGAGCACTTAAAGGCATTTTAATGGGACATGGATATGGTTGATGTGGTTGATGTGTGCCTTGTAGCATGAGTAATAGCATGTGCAGTGCTGCCAGTAGCGCGTCCTCCTGGATTACACTCAGCTTCGCTGGAGTCAAAGAGAAATACTCAATTCCCTCACACCAGACACATTCACTGTAACTACAGCTCTAGCTTTACACTCTTTCAGCTGCTTCTATATTATCTCACTATTCACACTTAAAACCCAGAAGCCCATCAACCAAATCATGCTTTGCATCAGGGATCAACTGCTTTTAATGAATGAATCAGAAACAGCTGTCCCGCCGAGCTCACTGAGCTCAGTGTCATCGCAGTTATTCCTAAACGGAGCTCATCAACTGCAAACACACAGACAGACAGGGAACATGTTTTAATAACTCTCCAAGGAGTCTGTTATTCATTTACCATATTCATTTGTATTTATCTATCTATTGTTCCATATGTTCGTGGCATCCCAAATGTTGCTTCCTCGGTGCTACATTTAACATTCAACACATTATTTAAGTGTCAGTGAATCAAATTGTTTCTTTTTTGACACGGAAGCCGCTCAAATACTGAAATCCAGTTTTATTGCTGTCGACAAAGACGATACAACGATTATCACACATGGATTACGACACTGATGAGATCGAGAGTTTTCATGTTTGTTGTAAAACCTTTTGTTTGTGGTTAAGTTCAGGTAATCACAAAGGTTCACGTGGAATAAGGTTTAATCTAGAAAATGTCAGGTAATGGGAGATAAAATCATTTAGTAAAGGTCACAGAGAAACCGTTAAATAGTTTATCAAGTAAAAGTGCAATAACTGATTTGTTTCGTCTACTTTGGGGCCACGAGGCTGTAAACACAACCTTGATATATTCTAGGTTTATAAAGCACACAAGTCAGCAAACAATTGTCAATTTACACATTCAGCAGATAAAGTGGAAGTATTGATTTTTCTTTTGAGACATTATAATTCATTGCTGTTTTGTTTTGTTTGGGTTTGCCAGCCTGCTTTTGTTCTTGTTTCCAGTCACAGCAGCTGTTTTTGATGCTTTAAAGCGCGATAGCTCTACAAATCCACTGTTCACATCCTGCTCAGCACCAAACGGCAGACAGACGAAATTAACAACTGGCTGGTAAACTTTCATCCGATGACCACAAACACGACTCAAAATGTATTCTAACATTGTGTCTGTGTGTGTTTGTGTGAGAGAGAGAGAGAGAGAGGGAGAGAGAGAGAGAGAGAGAGAGAGGGAGAGAGAGAGAGAGAGAGAGAGAGAGAGAGAGAGAGAGAGAGAGAGAGAGAGAGAGAAACAGAGAGAGAGAGAGAGAGAGAGAGAGAGAGAGAGAGAGGGGTGTTGGATTCAATATTCATTAAATGTTCTCAGTCTGCTGACCTTTTCCCTCCTTCCTCCCTGAGTCCATGCTCCATTTGATTCAATAAGAAGTGTTCATTTTCAAAAGCAAACCTTCACTTACACATTTATTCCCTGAAGGTATTGCTTCGTCTATAGAGAGGAGAGGAAAGAAGGGAAGGTAGATGAGCTGAGATGAGACGGGTTACACTAGAATGGGGAAATAGAGACACGGGGCGGCTTAATAACCCGTTCATTGCAGCAGCACCATGTTGTCATTTTGAGAGTGAGAGAAGGAAGAATACCATCATTATCCAACACCCTACGCAGGTGTACTAAAGTATATTTATAGCTGAGCTGGAGAGCAAACATGTAAAGAAGACTCTTAACTACAGAGGAGGATTATGATAAAGTTGTTTGATTGAGTCGGTAGAAATGGAATGGCAGTGAATCAGTGCTCAGTAGTCAGACTGGTGTTTACTGGAAGGAATGATTCACCAACGTCGACAGTTGTTTTACTTCTCTTCCATAAATCAATATGAGACTTCAATGCACTCATGCACTCAGCATGAAATGCTGAACTGAGTCATTCAAATGTTATAACGGTGGGAGACCTTTATGGATCAACTGACAAAGACTATTTTTAAAGCATTTAACAAATGTTGATTTTGGTCCAAGAGTGTGTTGTAGGCTACGTTTCCCAAGCAGAAAATTAGGCTTTGTGCTGTGTGTTAGAGTGTGTGTGTGTGTGTGTGTGTGTGTGTGTGTGTGTGTGTGTGTGTGTGTGTGTGTGCGTGTGAGTAGGGACTGAGATGCCCACCGACCAGAGCCAAATGTCTGGGCTGCCGTGGTCCCGCTGGTTGTATTCAGAGCTGCCACAACAAAGAAACTGTTTCCAACAACGTGACTGTTTCCCCAAAAGAGCATCTTTGTCCACAAAGATCTATTTCTCAAAGGCCGGCTGAGGCTCGGGGCCGACTCCACACACACAACAGTGAGAATCTGCTTTCTCTTGTTGCCTCGCAGACCCTGCTGCTCGTGTTGACCTGAAGCCAGCAGGGGCTGTTTCTGTTGATCAGTCCGTCCGTATACCTGCTGCAGACAGCTTGCAGACTCTACCACATCTACTGCACCACACAGTATCTAGTTTATACAGATATACGTACATGTCTATCAAAAACATTCCTGTAATCCAATACAGACGTAACAAATACTATAAACCTCATCAATACTGCATCGGTGTAAGCCGACATGGACGAGAAGTCTTTAAAGATATAATCCTTATCATCCTTAACACTTCACCACTTCACTGACACCCGTGGCTACCATGGTAACAGAAAGTGTGATTAATCCCTGTACGGCAAAATCTAAGATGATTTTTGAGGGTGTAGTTTATTTGGTGCTTTACGGTTATTTTGTTTTGGAGAAACGTTAATACATCAAGCTGTCTCTATAACTTAAATAAGCATCATGTGTCCCACACTCTCTCCTACATCACACACATAACAACATATATATATTGCATTAGACAGGTGTTAGTATGTAATATATTTAATATGTCTGTGCTCACACTGTTGTAAGCATCACCTCTCTTTTGTTAAAGATGCCACGAGTAAACCCGTGATGATTGCTGATAAAATGGCAGATTTTTGCATCATGATTTTTTAAATTAAAAATCGTCCTTCTGAGATTTACCTGGGACTCTTCAGCATGTCTCAATAATTCATAATTACTCGTAGCCTTGAGTCAACAAGACGCATCATTTGGCCAAAATATGTTTTTCCTTTAGAATGTCTCAACGTTACCTTTCACTACTTAAAGCAAAAAAAGCCAATTATGACTATAATAATACTGAATAATTGAGCATGCTCTTCTTAAGCCTGCTTCCAAGGGCTGCAGGCTCCTGTGAGATGTTTCTCTGATGACATAATCAGCATCAACAGGAGCCTTGTGGAATATCACAACATCAATTTCATGTGAAATGTAGTGACAACAATTTCAATCAGCTTTATCTCTGGAATCTGTCAAATGAATCTGTCAAATGAATGATGAGGCTAGAAAAAAATAAATATATGCAGCAGTGTTCTCTTAATGACAGCATGGTGCCACCACAACATACCTTACCTAAAGCCTCAGGTATCATGACAAACCACGGATCTCATGTGCAGAGGCATACAACGACTCCATTTACCTAAGTAACATTACATTACAGTCATTTAGACGCTTTTATCCAAAGCGACACATTCATACACTGCAGGCACAGCTACGGGAACAACGTTTTATGGGTTAAGTGTCTCAAGGACACATCGACATGCGACTAGCAGAGCCGGCATAAACCTGCCCTTAACATTAAAACAGAGGAGAATCAAGACCGGAAGCTCCCGGGTCCTGGTGAGCAGCCAGGTACCGGAAAAGAGAAAAGAGAAGCTGTGAAGTGTTTCTCTGGGGAGTCTGTCACTGAGAACCAAAGCCTAGCTGTGCTAGCCGCAAAGTCTTTCATACAGAAGATTGGGAAAGAAATGGAGAAAAATAAAAGAAACCAGCTCTACTCTACCTCACAAAACATCCTGCATCTGCCACACAGCTGCAGGACATGGAATATTCAGGTATAAGAAGGGTTGGTATTATATTTTAAATCAATCTCTTGAGAGATGAATAGGGGGAGGAGATCGTACGAGACCATTTGCTTCTCTTTCTGCACATTAATCATAAAATGCTGTTGAGTTATAACACAAGGAGAGAGAGAGCAAAGGCAAAGAGATGGAAACAGCAGGACTGAGAGAGAGAGAGAGGGGAAGAGAGAGAGAGAGAGAGAGAGAGGAAGAGAGAGAGAGAGAGAGAGAGAGAGGAAGAGAGAGAGAGAGGAAGAGAGAGAGAGAGAGGAAGAGAGAGAGAGAGAGAGAGAGAGAGAGAGAGAGAGAGAGAGAGAGAGAGAGAGAGAGAGAGAGAGACTACGAGAAGACTAAGCTGCCAGCCGATATCAACAGAAGGTTACCAGCTGGACTTTTGGGAGAAGGTGGCGTTGATCTGCCATCGGTTCCTCGGATTGTTCCCTAGTTCTTCTTCGTGAGTGTTCTGTTCACTCCTATCAAGCCTTCATTATTTTGCTTCATGAGATGTATTTATTTATCCTGCAAGAATACGGAGTCTCATACTGCATCCTCTCTCACGATGTGATGAGTAGAATGAAATGAAAGGATATTCAGCCTTTCTCTCTATTGGCCATATTAACCTTCCTGAGAAACACACGTTAAACTGCATCTCTATGATGCTTTACTGCCAGAGCTTTATGGGTTATGTCTCTCCAGTAGAAACAAGACCACCCATACATCAGGTGGGCATATACACGTTTCATATGCAGCATGATGCATCGTGTTATTTTTTCACATTGTGCAAAGTGTAATATTTTCCTCCACCATGTTTTCTCACTTGGTTACTACACATCAGAAGGCACATTCACTGGCTTCAACTGACTGTATATCTAACTGTAATCATTTCAAATATCCCTTTTTTAAACCCCTCCATATTATTCAAGCAACAGAGCTCGTCTGTTAGAAGCGGATTAGAGGAGTTGACCTGCTGGTCTCAGATCCATTGTTATCTCTTGGTATGTTGAAGCATGCCCTGTCTTGTATTTGGTGATCCACTAAAACTCTGCTGTTTATCTATTATCGGCTTATTTGTGGTTGTAATGTTTACAGAGTTTAGATTTATAAATGTATGTGGGTCGTCTTTGTTTCGTTGTTAGTCTGTTGCCGTATGGATTTATTGATTCTGTCACTCCTTATGTCATGAATGTGATATATGTTGGGAACCCCTCACACACGAGATGATGCATCTCACGGGATGTTATCCTGATGAACACATTAAACATACAGCAGAGGGCTACACCACCTGTCGTCTGGAACTATAACTCCGTGTACGGGTCTGATGACACACAGTCTCTGAATGTTTTAAGAAAGGTTTGGATATTTGATGCACATGGATGAGTTTATTGAGATAAATAGCAACAAAGAGCAGGTAACCTGTTCTTACACGTTATTATCTTATAATGAAAGAGTTTGTGAGAGACCAAGAGATGTGTTTCCTCCTGCACCGTCACACACAAACTGACATTGTGATGCTGCAGAGTGACAGAGAAGGTGGGAATACAAAGTGAAGGACAAATAACAGAGAGAGGACTTTCCTGCACTGATGAGAAACGTTGTGTGATGTTTGAGGCTATTTTATATTTAAAATAACTGGATTTGTCACGAGGCTATAGGGCACCTTTACGTCTGCCTTGGTGCTGTGCTCATTAATATGAAGCAGCATGCTGCTCTGTACAGAGGAGAGGATACGCTGTCAAAGGTTAGAGCACAAAACTGTCTGCAGAACAGATTGAGGAAGTAAACAAGTCAGCAGTTAAGTGACTGAATACTGTGAACACATTTCCATATCTAGTTCTTCTTTCCTCTTCCAGGACTTACATACATAAACCCGCATCGGTTCATTCTAACGTCCTCCTGTTCTGATTACTGTAAATAATCGTCCATGAGTCCAATTCATCCATAATTACTTTACCTAATAATGACTGCAGCTGCTGCCAAGACATATTCAGATTCTCTGTCAGGGTTCAAACTACAGAAGATTAAAGCAGCTCTAGAACAGACAGCAGGAGACCTCATCATCGCATCGAGGCTCGACAATCAAACGGCAGATCACGGAGCGCAACAATGACAGAAGAGTTAACCCAACGTCACCCCAGAGTAATTCATAAAGGGAATCTAACAGGACACTTCTGATTAAGCAGTTTAATGGTCAGAGGGTAAACGACTGGAAGTAATTAATGATTATGGTAATTAAAGAAGGGAGTCCTCAGCATGAAGTCACTGAGGCTGTTTAGTGTATTAACCATATAACAAGATGCATGTCAGGTCTCAGAGGGGTGGGGACAGAATCAGGAGATTGGGGTTTAACCAAAAATAATTAAATAAAATGAACGACTGAAACACAATGTCTTGCACTTATATGCATTTTTATTTATTTATAAAACAACACAATTGGTTTCGTGCCATAACAATGGCAGCAATTAGAGCGGCAAACCCTCGGAGAAAAGAACCTGAAATAGCACTTATTGCTATTCATGGAGATTATTGCTCTGAGTGCTCAGTAACAATCGGAGGCAACTCAGAACTTATCTGATCTGGATTATCACACCTGAGCGGTTAGAGGACAGTGTTTAGTGGCTCCAGCTGAATCTAGAGGTGGGGCGTAGTGCAGGAGTGGACTTGGACCGAAATCAGCCCAAAACGATGAGACAGAGAGGCCTTCTATGCTTAATACATTAATATGAAACAATAATGACATTTTTGTGGCATAAATGTCTTGCTGTCGTCCTCTGTTTGGAGCAGCACATCACACCTACACTCAATCAAAACAAGATCGTCCAGGAAGGCCGAGTGAGCGGGACCCTAGAATGTATAAGAAGTGGACGTCGTCACTGTGACTTCTCCCATCGTTAGTGGACCGTCCTTTGGAAACCTCGAGTTCAGCATTTTGGCCGTCACCATCTTGCTTTTTGCAACCAGAAGTGACACGAGAGGGTGGAGCTAAGCACACGCAAACACTGAAGAAGACATTTCTAGGCTGTGCTGTCGGTGACCGTTCAGTAACTACTGACATCAGAAACTACTGACATCAGAAACTGAAAAACACAAACTCTGTGCCCACCGGCCGTTTCAGGAGTTTTCCTGATGGCCAGTCCGGCCCAGACGAGGGATGATTTTCCTACGAGGTAACTTTCATACTAAAAAGATGAGTTTCCTAAATAAGTGCACCACCAATTTAGCATTGCACTCTACAGTATAACAATGTTGTGATGGATGAAAAGTGTTAGAATCAATGCAAGAGATATTTATTCAACGCATTCTTCTATACGGGCGTCGTTATTACCCACAATCCAACTGGCCCACCAACAGTAAGGTTGGAGATTCAATACTGCTGAGGTCTTCTCTTCTTCAAACACTACCAATGTAAGGAAGTCAGTTGTAATGTACTTCCTCCGATTTACATGATGTCTTGGCTCGTGTTGCTTGATGTTGCCATCCCCTTTGATTACTCCTTAAACATTCACGAGACTCAAGTGAGATGAAGAAGATGACTGCGGGGGGGCAGAGACAGTCTGCATGTACAAACCTCCAGCTCAGGGTTTAACAGGAATGAGATCATTATCATTCTCTTTTAACATTGATGTTATGTTAATGACATCTGTTATATTACGGTATAAACTCTGTGACTCAGCAGTTAATTCCTTACCAGGTGTATAAACAGTCAAGGGTGTCTCTGCCACTGGATGCACATTTAGTTTCTTACACCAGGAAACTGAAGCCGTGCAGCATAGTGAGCGGCACGTGAAGACATGAGCGAACATATTGACTTCTGTCAGCAGACGGTCTCTAGCTCGGTGTACATAAGTGGAACCAAGGTGGACACACCGTGGTTTACATGTTTTATTATTACATCTCGCTCCATGTATCCCTGTGTGTCGTGTTATTACACTTCAGAGATGGGATTTGAGGATTAATCGAGAAATATTATTGTCTGGAGCTAAACGTCTGAATCTGTTCAAATGGTTTGTGTACATGTCTGTATGTGTTTGTATCTGCAGCGTGGTGCCGTGTCCTCCCACCGGCCATCTGTACCTGCTGCTCTCTCTCTCTCTCTGGGCCAAAACAGGTAGAACATGGCAACCAACCAACATGGTGACCTGGCTGAGCTGTGATACAGACATGACTGTATTTCTTCCACCTCACAAAGCCAGCTTACAGGTTTCCCTTCACCCAACGCGGTCTGTACGTTCTCTGTTGGTCTTTGCTGGAGGCAGGTGTCATGTCAGGTTTGGAGATGACAGCTGCAGTCCTTCAGTGAGACGTTAGGATGAAAGTGTCCTCAACCTGACAGGACGAATGCACTCACTGGGCTGTCGATCACATTTTGAAACGAGGTGGTAAATCGGAAAATGTGTGATTTTATGCACCAAAAACAATCCGTGCACAGATCTGAGGTGAGACAAGTGTTGCAGTTGCAGAATAAGGGATTTTAATGTTCCAATTGGAGGCTTCAGAAACATGCTGCAAGCACAAAGCTTCCAACTTAAAAAGTCCACTAAACTCAGGAGGGAGGTTGGAGTGGATTGGTGGGTCTGTAAACACTCATGAGACTGTTTGTGTTCAGGTGAAACCAGAGGTCAACTTTGATTTACTTTGCACGTAACTTCCGTTTTTAAGTAATGACACTTCAGTTCTTATTTTAACCCAAAACATGATATTTCTTTAAATCTATAACCAAGTTGTTTTATTTTTAAATGACTGTAACGAATATGAATGGACACATGTTGCTAGACATTCGTAGAACGTACGCAGAATGACGAACTTTTCGTAGCATATCATAGGAACCGTTGTAAGAGGTGCATTACATATCGAGCGGGTATGGAGCCACTTTATTATCCATATGAAGTAATATTTCTGGTCACTTGATGAGTTTAAGTTCAATATTCTCGCTCCTTTCAGGTCCGTTTTAGGTCCACCAGCTCCTAGGGGACATATCTGACTCTTTATCTGCTAAATGCTCCACTGTGCTCATCTGCGAGTTGCTAAATCCTAATAAACGTCTGATACTGATAAATATAACAATTATAGCTCTAAGTTTGGACACCCAGTTATCCATTTCTGTGCATTTTAATATTACTCACTCGTCTCAGTGTGCCAGACTCTTATTTCTCAGCTCTGCGTTCTCTTCTTCTACTCTCGCTGGTTTTTTCCTTTGTCATTTCATGTAACGCCTGTAATATCCTTTGTGTGTGTGTGTGTGTGTGTGTGTGTGTGTGTGTGTGTGTGTGAATCTGGAATTCAATTTTGCGAGCACAGGATATCAAACAGCTCCCCTGTGTAGTGTACGTTTCCATCCTCACTATTCCCTCACCAAATTATGAAATCACATGCATCAGAGACTTGCAATGAAAGCATCTTAACAGATTCACATCACAGGGCTGATACTCTTCAAATAAAGACGTCACTAGAAAAAGGATCCATCAACACAAACCCAGTTTTATAATCCACTGCATTCATCTTGAAATATTATTTTTTTCTAGCCGATTAAATGGCCAAATAGTGTTAAAAAATGTGAAGTGTCAGAGGAAATGCTTGGTCAGAGGAATGCATGCACAAGGGTGGCTTCTTCATGCAAAACGCCTGCATCTTCACATCTTTTATTTCCCCCATGAACCAATTCTCTCAGCAGCAGCGCACGAGATCATATAGTGAGGAAAAGGAGAAATGGTCTGCAGACTGTGCTTTTCAAAAAAACTCCGTGCTGTGAAATATTCATCCTCGAACACGGGTTTATATTCTGGCAGGTTCTGGAGAGCCACTCTAGGTTTGAATGTGCCTGCAAAAGGAAGAGGAAGAGGAAGAGGAAGCCGAGAGGGTAAAGGAGGAGGGAGAGCTTAGATTGAGTGAAAAGGTCAATGTGTGTGTGACTGTGCAGAAATAGAGGGTCACTGATGGGTTAGTGAGTCTCACTGACGCACATACTGTAAGAAAAGCATCTATAGCCATTTACAATACATTCCATGCATCTCTCTACTCTCCATCTGCTTAACTTGCTTTAGTTTACAAAATGTGCTTTTCTTGTTAATCCCCTTCTGTGTTAAGAAGCCCATCAATGGAGGCTGGAGGTTAAGATGGAGCTCCGTGTTGGGCAGAGCTGCATGTGTATAGCCCGACTCACCACACACGCATCATAGCCAGCGACACTAACTGATATAACATGTAATCACACAGCTTATCCTAAAACGCTTTGTGGAATTAATGTTGTTCAGTTCATCTGCGATGCCACTTGAGCGACAGGCTAATGTTTCTGTTACGAAGTTGCGAAGGAAACCACAGCCAGAAGACTGTTAGCTTAGCTTAACGCAAAGACGGTAAAAGGGAAACAGCAAGCTAGACACATTTGGCCAACCAGCACCTCTGAGCAAAGCAGCTCCCTGCAGACACAGGACTTCAGGTCCAAGGGACCGCTGCTCACGTCCGATGCCAAACTAAAAGTAAACATTGACGTGTTTTCATGTCAGTCGTTAGTTGGTCAATTTACCATCAACCGCTCTTTTCCTGAACCTTACTCTGTGGTTTTGTTGCCCGACTCTAACTTATTTTGAAGATGGAAGTTTATTTTGAAAGCGAGTGGAAGTTGACACGCCGTACTAGTGGGGCACCTAGACTGTCATCATTTGAAGCTTAGGGCCACTGACCAAGCGCCAGTATTTGACGAGTTGGGAGTGAAAGTGTGCTGGTGTGGGCGCTTGAAACTGCACATGTAGGCCAGCCCTGAATGTGGCCCTACACAAGCTTCCAGTGTGCAATAAGGAGTAACTGTCTGATTCAGGATCACTGTTGTCAGCCTTCACAGATTCTGCTGACAAGAAAAAAGAACTAGATCCCTGCCATTCTTCAAGCACTGCTGCCAATCAAGACTCGTGGGAGTGAGGAGAGAGGGGAGAACGAGGGCTGCAGGAGGGATTCGTTACGCAATAGTGAGGTCATATGTCAGACGTCTGGCCCTCGTGTATCAAATGATGGAAAATATATCGCAGAATCTACCACAGCATCTTTAGATACTGTTAAAAACGTAATCACGTTCTCCCTGCTGATTGCTTGTTAAATCTGCTCCTTGGTGCTGTGGCTCTCACATAGTGCTGTTGTCTGTCACTTGATGATCTCCTGTGTTGGGCTTCTGAGTCTTCTCTCTTGTTTCTCTTGAGGTCACAGACGGTCAGTGCTAAAGAGTCCACATTACTCCACGAGTCCTTACTTAGCTTCTGTGAGAGGACATCAGTTGTGTGAGCAGAAGAGGTCCATTGTCAGGTAAAAATAGTTTGACTAATGCTGTCATCTCTCTGGTGTCCTGATATAGCTTTCATGGAGGCATTGATGTGTTTGGAGGACTTGTTGAAGGAAGCAGAAGGTTCCTCAAATAGAAATGCAGGTGAAGTTGCTTAGTTCTTGAGAATGTTAATCCGGTAGATTATTCCTGTCCACTCTGGATGATAAGTATGTTTCATGATGTCACGATAATAATACTGCACACATATATCACTGTCTCTCGTTAACACACACACACGAACGCACGCACGCATGCTCACACACGGACATACCCACACATGTGTAGTATGTGTCTCGAGTCCCACGACACACCATTTGTCTTGTTCAACACACCTAATACACAAGTACTATAAAATCAGCACAATCTGTGTTTCTGTGAAAGGACATCCTCACAAGCCCGTGTGTGTGTGTGTGTGTGTGTGTGTGTGTGTGTGTGTGTGTGTGTGTGCAGTGCAGCTCCTTCAACACACATCCAATTAGCACTCTGGCAAGTGTTGACTCTTCGCGTCTTCATGATTTTTTGAGTGTGTGTGATGACAGGGATTTAGAATGTCAAGTGAAGGCCGACTATTTACTTAAAGATGCAATCATCTTGAAATAGTGAATGAATAAAGAAAGGAGAGAAGTTGAAGAGCTTTATAAACTTCATCAGTGTCTTTGGAAGCAGACCTCATTACTGTAAGTGACTGTCTTTGGTTTAAAACCAGTTATTTCATTTAGTAGACGAACCTTCGGCCTACCATGTGAAGACTCGAGGTCCTTCCCTTCATTGTCATAGTTATTCATTATTTCCATTCAATTGTTTAATCAAAGCACAATCCCTTTAATTAACTTAATGAATTATTCATAATTTGACATGGCTGTTTTGCTATGTGACCTGCCATTTGATACTTTTGGATTATTTCGCCCTGATAAGATGCTAACGAGGTCTCCTGTTCTAAAGAAGGAGCTGTTTTAATCGGCTTTAGTTTGCTTGCTGAGAGAGAATCTGACACCAGGCACCAGTCATACAGGGATCTGTCTCATGGACACTGATTCACATTCTCTTCTCCGTTTGGTCTACAGGAGGAGCTCAGATATGGAGCGAGCAATTGCAACTGCTTGTAGATCATATGGAACAACTATGGAACAGGCAATTAAGTGAAGCCCAAAAGTAAAAACGGGTGAAGGCCAAACAGGAGATGAGGGGTGGAGTTAACAAAGGGTTAATCCATTACAATTACATAAAACTGATAGGAACTGGAGGTCCTTGGCCTTGAAGGGCTCTTTACCTTTTGTCCCTGGAGGTCTCACTCAGCGTACGGAAGGTTGGAATGCTGAGGCACATCGGATGTGACTGAAAAGGCCGTCGGTTCAATTACCTCCAGGAAATAAACTTAATGCTCCATTAATTAATGCTAAAGGGGAGTTGAGAGCAAGCTGTGCTCAACAGGAGAACTGTTCTCCCGTGACACGTTGTTGTGTGTTGTGTTTTCATACAATATATTGTCACTAAAGGCTAGTGGGCCTGAGTAGGCTGCAACAAGACCAACACTTGACAGCCAGGCTAGCAGCTCTGAGCTGAATGCTAACACTGGCATGCTAACAACTTCACAATGACTTTGCTAACACGCAAATGTTAAGCAGACATCATGTTTACTGTGTTAACCATCTTGGTTGAGCATGTTAGCATGCTAACATTTGGTAAACGGCACTAAACACAAAGTAAAGGTTGAAGCTGCAGCAACATCATTCATGTTGCAGATTATTTGGGTAAACTACAGCTTTGACCTGATGGCGGCACGAGATGTACAGTCAGGGGATCATCAAAGTTATTACAATTCATCTTGAGGGGGACATGAACGTGTGCACCAATGTCAGCAGGTTTCATCGCCTCCAAAATGTCAATCATATAACTATTGTACTTTTTGTGAGATGCTGCATATAGAATATGATCTGCTGAGTGCACTGACGTGAAAAACAAAGCGTACACACAAACATGGTAAGCTGTACAATGCTGTTGTGAGGTCGACTGTACAAACAAACAAATGGATCGTTGCAATTTGGCAAGACTCATTTGAATGTGCCACAGCTTGATAAGCACAGGTGTGATTGATCAAACTAATGATGCTGCAGTTCATTGTTAAAGTTTACTCCAGCAACGAGCACCTGCTGGCTCACTGATATGGAGTAATTGGCCACTTAAATGGAACACCTCTGCTCTGGTTGTCTGTCTAAAGGAAACATGTTGAATAGCATAAGAGCTACTGGAAGCTATTTCACTGAGTTTTCCTTTAGTGAATTTTGTCTAGGGCTTTTATTGTGAAAAGTAAGAACGCAAAGAGTGGATCTGGCATGTGCCGCTTGGGCAAGGTTGTAAGGATATCCACATATAAAATGATAGTTCATATACTGTGTATGTGAGGTAACTCCACCCACTGACTGCATCACAGCTCCTCATCGCTGCAGCCTGAGCTGGTTTGTTTTGTCACTCAGAGGGAGTGACGCAGTAGTGTTGTTTGGAAATGTGACATCAATATGTCAAGCAGACGAAGCACGGTCAGCACATTGCTGCACAAACTGTAGACAGATGTGCAGTGATGAATCTGCGATATTTATACAGTATGTTAGCCAGTGACTATGACAGACAATGCTCAGCGGAAATAGTGCTACGTGGGTCCAAAAGATGTTCTTCTCAGGTGTTAAAGATCACGTGCATGAGACATGAGACACTCGTTGTCATTATGTCACATTTTCTCAGGTAGAACACGTTGCTAACAGGTACCGTGTGACTAGCAGCGCTATGAATGAGTGTCTTTACTCAGGGCCGAGGGTCCTGCACGTGTACAAGGACTCACACACAGTGCAACACAGACAAGATGCATGTTGCTGCTGATGGTTTCACACTATTCCTCTCAGCAACACGTCAGAAGAAGACAGAGAAGAAGACAGCAAACAAGGAAACGTAAACATTGCTCAAATATTTCAGGGATATTGCATCGCATTGCAACCAGTGCAGAGCAACACTTTGAATCAGTTTCTGCTTCAACATTTAGACAAACTGGAACAATATCTTAACAATTTATTACACTATGTTTTTCAAAACTTTGATTAATAATTTATAATGTCTGTCTCCGATATCCCTTCAGTAGAAGTGAAGGGTGAAGATTTACTTCTGGAAAGTCGGAAAATAAGAACTTTCTTCATGCCTTTGAGAAGTTGAACAGTATAATGCATTATTAGACCATTTTGTCGATACTGTGCGACAGGCAGTAATTGAGACTCCCCACCTCCAAAAACACTTCACCTGAATCTACCTCTGAGTGAATGAGTGATTGAGAGTAAGAAGCAGAGGGAGGGAGGTAGATTGTGAGAGAGAGAGAGAATAAGAGAGGTCGACAGACAAACAGAAGAAAGGCTAATGTGTGTTAAGTGATTGGCAGCTCCATTCAAATAAGCTACTCATTCTATTCTCTCATATATAATAAATACAGCTTATCTCCAGCCCTTCTGCCAACAAAATAAAAAACAACATTCTTCTGAATGCCCACACATCAGCACATAATAATAAATAATAACGTGTTCCTGAATGAGGTGCTTTCTGTCATACAGCTCACACAAATGTCCATTTACTGCATTGTTTGTAATAACTAAATTGTAATGCTGCTTTGCATACTAATACCAATAATGAGCAGTGCCCATGCTTGTATTTACATAGTTTAATCAAATCAAAAGGATCTGAATGCTGTAGATGTGTCTCTTTGCATACATTGGTCCCAGTGGGAGTTGTTTTCTCTTGTTCATGTCGTCATCACGGTTCTCCTGTGGGCGACTTTCTCTCGTCCGTGTTGCTGTTTTCTTATTATTGATGCTCGTTATTACTGTTCCTGTCAAACAGACGAGGGGGACGCTGCCGCATCTGCCTCCCTGTAGTTGACTGTTGACTCGGTAGTTGTCGGTGCTGCGTTCTCGTTGTGTTGAGCTGTTGTGTTCGAGTCGAGAGCGCTCCCAGAGAAATGACCCGCTGAACAGAGACTCAAACTGAACAGACTGTTCGTTTCTTTTGTTTGGACTGTTGAGCGCTGACGTCCTCTCAGACATCAGCGATGATGACAACACAGTACATCCAATATGTTTCCCTGTGTTTGTACATGTTGTAATTAAAGAAACATTGAGATTGTAATAGACTAGAGACTGAAATGTTTCTTTGTATGCGGACAGGATGGTTTCTTACAGCAGGGGAGACCTAGAAACCTCTGCTAAGACACAACAAATCCCAGTTTAATAAGCCCCACTGGCAGCAACCTGTGAAACAGCTCAGTCCTTGTTAGGAAAGAGACAAATAAACA
The DNA here is from genome assembly GCF_050575085.1 of Anarhichas minor. NCBI lineage: Eukaryota > Metazoa > Chordata > Actinopteri > Perciformes > Anarhichadidae > Anarhichas > Anarhichas minor. The sequence continues at coordinate 8,138,785 of NW_027466458.1, forward strand.
CGGTTTAGTCTTTTAGAATTCCAAGCGCCAATCTCAAAGATTTGTATTTCAATAAATGTCTGTTCAGTCCGTATCCATCGCTGATGAGGTAACGCACTGCTGATGGAGCCCACGGCCCACTGATGAAAGTATTACGGACTGGGTGTCTGTGGCGACATTCTGGGAAAAAATGATGCATTAAGTTACTGATTATGCCAAGTGAACAACGGCAAGTGAACTACGGCCATTTAGGATATTTTCTGACAGAGAATCAGTTTGAAAGATTGCGGGGCATGATGGAACAAGAAGGAGCCCCAGTGGGCTGTTAAACGAACACCTCCAACCTCTCAACAAGGAAAGAAACTACTTTCACTTCAGCTGTTTGCAGACTCACGCTGTGAGCAGCACTAAATCAGATCACAGTTAATCCCACAATGATGGAAAAAGGCCAATTATTGCCGGACTTCTTTATTAAGTCAGGCGAAGTTTGTTTTGCTGCCCCCAGCAAAGTCTGGTTGTTCTGCTATTGAAAGTCAGGATATCGTGTGTAAAGTGTTTTTCCGCAGTTTTCATTTCATCATTTAGGGATCATGTCCTTCATCTTGTGCATCAGAATAAAACAGTTTTATAAGTCAAAACTCTGCAAAAGAGGAAATACAGAAGCAGCTGAAATATGCTGACATTTGCTGGGAATTGAATCAACTCTGTGGGAGAAACAAAGTTGCAAGGTTGCCCTCTGGAGCATGAGCAGAAGCTGTATGATGTTCTCCACTGGCATCATAAAGAGTGTATTTTTACATCTTTTAAACAAAAACTCTTAAAGACTTTGCCTGCTTGGTAACATCACAGCAGGCTTGAATGCATAGTTGGGATGTGTGGTAGTATTAGCGTGCCCAAGCTTAGATCTGTGTGCATGCTGTCATGGTATGGGGCTGTGACCACAGAGGTGTGAGGAGGACACACACCTTCACAGTAAACACATAATGACTCTTAATCAGCAGCTGTTTGCCTTCATCAAAATATAATAACATTTTGTGAAAGTGAACTTCATGCAGTGTGTTTTGGACACAACACAGGCTCCTAATCATCTTGTAAAGCAGCCAACTTTGACTGTAATCTGCGCTCCTCTTCTCTTTCTTCCTCCCCAGACTATTCACAGACACCCGGCCAATTTGAGAGCTTTAAAGCCTGATTACGGTGATGCAGCATGGTGCGTAAAAGTGCATCGTTTTTATGCTTTTCTGTAGCAACTAGTTACATAAGCCATAAAGAAGAGACAATAACCCTACAGGCAGTGTGTTCTGTTGACATTTATAGCTGCTGGGTTTGTATTTTACGCTCTTGAAGATAATCATTAGGATGCTATTATAGTGTTTCACTGACTCTCCACAAGTCATTTTGCACATTTAGACGAGGTGCACAAATGTTTAAAATGGCAAACCTCCTCTGCCGATCTGTCTGGTGCTCCATCACGCCACTCATTGTAATGTTTAAAAACCAGGGAGACTAAAAATACATTGCAGTTACATTCAACTGTGTTCGTTAAAATGCACAAGATCACACTGTCTGTTTACAGAAGTTAAGCTCAAGTTGGTATTGTTTGGTATAAATCAGCAGCATGTGATGGTGCTTGTTAGAAACTGCTTTTAAAAGGCACCAAGTGGTGTCTCACTACACTTAAGGTAGTAAATAAAGAGAGGAGTTCTTCCTCTTTGTCTCCAAACACCTTCGCCTGCAGTGAGAGCTTGTTGCTGTTTTGTCTTTTGAATTACTTTCGATGTAAGTAGCACTTTATTTCTATTTGGATTATGATGTATTTCATTAACAGATCATCTTTGATCTCATTTGTTTGTGATATAATGATGTACATGTTAAGCTAATGATTATATTGTATAGACCATATTTAAGTTACCTTTAATGGAAATTATTTGGCATGATTTAAAGGCTGACTTTATGATTTGAATAAGATGTTATAATCTCTTTCTTTCTTTGTGTAGAATCACGGCAATCAGAAGCAATCACCTTCAAATAACTTCCTGGCTAATAAAAGTGATTGTAATCTTGTTTTCCGGTGGTTTGTGGCTCCAGTTTCAACATTAAATCTGTAACAGTACTTCTATATATTTAGTTAAGAAGTCTTGGACATGATAATCTCTTTTTTTGAGACAGTCCTGACCAAGATAGCACATGATTACAAGGTTACAATAATTATGAAATAAAGCACATCAACAGAAAAACAAAGTGCAGTAGAAAATAAATCAGTACCTCAAATCCAGCTGTTGGTGAGTGACAGGAGATTACAAAGATATGAAGGGAATACAAATATACCAATGCTGCAGTCTCCATGTGGTTAATGAAGGCCAGAAAGCCAGATCATAAAGTACACAGTGATGTGTATGGGACAATGAGTTGGATATAAAACATACTGTGATGAGTTGAGGCCTGGACGTGCAGAGGAGGCAGCGTACATGCCCAGTGTAGTGCACATAAAGTCAGCTAGCAGCTGCAAACAGCAGCTGTCCCTCTGCTCTCAGGTGGCTTCCTGCACACAGCCAGTTTGGCTTAACCAGCCGGGTGCTTATACAGAGTCATTACTGGGGCGGGTGAGGGAGGCCAAGTGCTAAAATCTGGGTCAAAAAAGCCCTTGCAGAATTGGCAGGTCAGACAAAAACACTACCAAACGTTTTCAAACCCTCAACACCTCTTCCCCTTAAAACTATATTTAATAACATGAGGGGGGGGGGGGGGGGGGGGGCAGACCAGGAACACTTCTCTGAATCTATATGAATCAGCTTTAAGAGAGTTGGCATCGCAGAGTGGATCTAGGGACTTGGAATGTCACCTCTGCTTTGTTTTGCTGACATTTGAAGGCAGGTGGTTGTCAGAAGACCTTGCTTCACGTTGTGCTGCAGTGCCTCCTCCCTGTAACATGACTCATCTCGTCCTACTTCTATAGTTCGGATGGACTGTGTGTTGAGCTCTTCAGTCCTGACACTTTGTGACTTATTGATGAATCTGACTTCAGTGTTATGACGTGTTTCTGTTTATTGCAGACTCTGAACGTAAGGGTTAAGGACTCACTCTGCTACATGGCATTGAGAAAGCTCCTGAGAATGTTTGGCCTTTTTCAGTGAACATCAGTTCGGAGACTGTTGTCCAACAAAAAAAGAGAGCATCCGTCTTCGCAGCAAGTGCTGCAAAATGACATAAGTTACGTTGTTTGCCAGTAGCAGTGGCTGCAGCAGTAATGTTACCATAGAGCGACTACGTCCACAGAAGGTGGAGGTGAGGGCGGATGCGGTTTGTTTCCCAACAGTCAATGTTGGTTTCTTTTTACCGTGACCAACATCTCTCCACAGGGCACAGACCACAACTGTTTTTCCAGCCTCATCCAACATGTTTGACAATAGACGATGACACATGAAACACATGCCGTCTACCACAGTGGAGTGTTGAACAAATTGATAGTTTGATTGATTGGTAGGTGAAGGTGCCTCTGCACACAAGAGACTAGTGGCGTGGATGTAAGTGCTGGTTTTAGCTGCTCTACAGTTCACTCCATCGGTCGGTCCACAAACATTTTCCCACCCTTTGACCCTTTGACGGCTACAGTTTCCTCCTTAGGAGGCTGAAATTTGACATGGAGGTCAGAAGTGTGTAGGTTTCTTCATGCCGATTGGAAAACAGAGGGTGTGGCAGTGAGAGTGGTGCATAACTTCAAAAATTGATGCACGTAACATGGCAAAACTCATGAACCGTGCACTCAACAGAGAGTTCTTCTTTCACTGGTGTGGGGTAGCCCTGCCCCCTATATTTAAGCCACGCCCCTTTGCATAACTCATGAACCATTTCTTGTAGAAACTCTTGGGAGGCATCATTGCATCTGTTTATTAGGGCTGTCCCCCACTAAGAACTTACATAGTCGAATCTGATCGGTCAAGTCCTGCCTATCATCACTCATTGATCTTCTGTTTAAGCTTTTTATAGAAAAATTGTGAAAACAACAAAACTGCTGGCAGAGATGATTGTTTAGCTGTTGTTTCAGAATAATGTAGATGGTGTTTGTTGTGTGTGTGTGTGTGTGTGTGTGTGTGTGTGTGTGTGTGTGTGTGTGTGTGTGTGTGTGTGTGTGTGTGTGTGGTTATAGAGTGTGGCTCAATCCAGAGCACTGAAGTGGAGATCGGTAGACTAACAGAATAAAAGACACTGTTTCTCAGTACCTGCTTGCTTTTTGTGGTTGTAAATATAACTTTTGGCCCCAATCACATTTCCCCTATTGCAGCAATACAGACAGAAAGGGAAACAACAGTGTGAAGGGACAGGAAACGAGAGAGATGCAAGCTGCAAACAAGTGTTTGCGAGGTTGTGTGTGTGAATGCACACATGAATACATGCGCATATCTAATCACAGATATTACAAATTCCCACTTGTTCTTGAATTAATTAGGGTGAAGGGTCCTTGCTTTTTGAATCGTGGTCCTGCAGGCTCACCAGATCCTCCAGGAATGTATTCTAAGATACCTGAATGTGGCTTTACTACCAGCCAGTCTGCTGAGGTTCTTCTTTGAATGATTTGCAGTTTCCCTCTATATATTCGGTGACACACGAGGCACAGGGAGTTGAATGTTTTTTGCAGATTTGATTTAAAGTTTGATGAGTTTTTGTAAGAGGTCATGGCCACATTCCCCTTTGGCCATTGCTGTGAAAAGTGTTCAGTATTAGTTCCCCAATTCCACATAAGAAGTTTGAAATGAATTCAACTTTTTAAGATTTTCCATTAAAAGACAAACTACACAGAGGGAGATGCAGGAGAAGCACTAACCTCATTGCCAACTGGTGGAAGTAACAGTCACACTGTAACCTGACTTTGCACCGACAGCATAAGAGGAGGAACATTGAAACTCAGTTGAATGACCGACATACACTGAGCAAAATAAAGAAACGTTTTGGATATTGTTGTGCAGGACCGATAACAACACACCTCAGATTATGTGCTGCAGGTTTGTCTAAAGGAAATCATTATTTTCATCTTTAACCTTCTAATCTTTAACAGAGCCCAAGACGAGATCTTCAAATAGATTGTTTGGTTTGATTAACACAAAAACAAATAGTAATTTTAAAATGAGAGAGAATTGACAAATCTTTCCATTTGAGAAGCTAATATTAGAAAATATTTGGCGTTTATGCTCGATAAATAAATTATTAATCATTGATTCATCGATTAACAGAATCGTTGCAAATACATTTTCTGTTGATTCATTGTAATTGAATTAATTGTTTGAGCACTAATTGACATTTCTTCTCTCACATCCGACACAGAGCTCCTGTTACTTTAGCCTCACTCTCTCTTTCTTTGTTCCTCACCCCCCCTCACCCCCCACCCCCCCTCACCACCTCACCACCCTCCGCCTCCATCTGTCCTCTGACCAGCGTGAACCCTGTGAGCAGTGCTTGCTGTGGTTAAATTCTGCTGCGTTAGCGAGGAACACAGTTTCAACTGAAATGCTTCTTCTGAATCCCGCACCAGCTCATTGATGGTGAGTACACTGGCAGCAGACACACACGCACGCACAAGCAAACACAGATTGAGAAAGCCTGTTGACAGGTGATCCCTCACAATGGAGGAGAGGGTGTTTCTCTCCTGAGTGGACGTATCCATCACAGACTGGGAAGTGAAGAACCTGTCAGAAAGAGGGAGGGCTGAGAGTAGACGCATGGTTGGGAAGTTGGCGTCGAGGTAATCAAGGGAGCTGAGCTACATCAGTGAGGCCGTTAGAGTTCAAAGCCCAAAATTATTATCGCTCACAACATTAAAATGTGCACTTTCAAGAGCCTGTTTGGTGATTCAGTGTAATTAGTCTGCATAGCTTCAGTTTTGTGTCGGCTTCCACGGAGTCAGCACAAAGTTAAATCACCTAAAAGTCTCTTCTGTTAAGTTAGTGGCCCATTGCTTATCTGGGTTCATAAAGGCACCGCTTCAACTGCTGTGCTATCCAGCAGAGGGAACTAATTAAGAGTCAAATCAAAGCATTTTCACTCGATATGTGTGTGTGTGTGTGTGTGTGTGTGTGTGGTCAGTGAGCCATGACAAATTGGTGCTGCCCCTTTAGAGGCCATTTCTTCTTCTCTATTCCGAGCACCAGCTACAGTACTGAGACTGTTTCTTAACATCTGTTGGAGATTTAAATTAGGATGTGGTGTCCTAAATAAAGTTCATATTAACCTAAATGTTGATATGGCACACTGATAAACAAGATGTTGCAGACCCCTGTTCTACTGTGTCAGGGGGAGAACCTCTCTAAGCATGAACTGTGTGTGTTCTATCTCGATCGATGCTACAACCGTCGTCAAACCGACAAGCTGTCAGGCACATTGTTTGAGAAACACTGACATGAGAGCGTCCCTGAAACCCAAGAATCAATGAGCTCTGTTACATCGGGGCTTTACAGCCAATCACACACTTGAACTACAGTACATGCTGCTGCTCATCTGTGTGCACAGTGTGATGCAGAGAGGAGGTATTCACCTTAAGCCCTTATGACGTAAGCGTCTGTCTGGAGCGATACACGGACCTCTGCCGGCTCCAGGGATCATTGTAATTATTGCTTTATTACAATAGTGTGTCACGCTGAACAGCTGTTGAATGCTTAGAGTCCACTGATGACGATGTGATTCACACTCAAAGTGTTGTACATTCTTCACAGCTTCGAGTAGTGAAACAATTCTGAGTCAAGCACAGAGATGAATTGTAGAGTCCGCATTAGAGTGAACTAAACCTCAAAACTCAAGTTGCACTTTTTCATTTGCAGAAGACACGACTCTCCCCAACTAACCCGATTGATTAAAGAATAGTGGATGCACTCCTTCGTCATTGCCAGCAGACCAGCATGCCTTTCTGGTGCGTCACATCAGAGTCACAAACACGCCGGTGAAACAGGATTACTGAGCAGAAAGCAGCATGGAGGCCGGTGAAATAGTTGCAGCAGATATTTCTGTTCTTTCTTGTTTCCTATTCAGTCTCTCTTCAAACTCGGTGCTGACTCATTAGAAACTTTGTTCGAGCGCTGCCTGGACGGAGTTGGATGGAATCTGTGGCTGAAACGACAAAGACAGCGTTGGAAAAGGGACAGAACGGTGTCATCATGTTTCCATCACTCATGACCGGAGCCGATGAATATCTGAGACTGCGGAGTCATTTGTCCCGGCGACGAATGCCGATAGTAACCTTTCCCACTGAAGACAAAAGGCAGATGTTAGTGGGTGTGTTGAGGTTTAAAACAAAGGATGAGAGGCTGCAGGCCGCAGGTACTTTTCTGCTGCGAGCTTCTTACTGCGCACGCGCATCAGAAAAATGAGCTGGATCCGGTTCAAAATTAAAAACAATATTTAATGTACTACACAAAGTTCACTTGCAAACTGAATTAACTATCAATAGTAATATTTCATGAAATAGAGGCCCCATCCGCACCACACGACAGACTGGTGTGTCCGAGGTCTGATTATCTCCGGGGAATCACAGTTTCTTTGTCTCTCTAAAGTCTCTGAAATGTCTCATATTACACATTCCTTAGCCCATCGATCAGCTCAGTGATTGGCTGAACCCTTCGGACTTCAGTCGGCCACTTCCTTGACCAATTCACCCCCCTTCTTGAAGGCTGTGCTCAGAAAGTCTTCAGCAACATCCCCCTCTCTCTGACTTTATGGCAGCGTCATAAATTCTCTGGTTTCTCTCACAGTGCAACAAATTCAGTAACTCTCCCTTTAGTTTAAACCTTCTACAAGTAAACATATTGGAACACATAATATCCATCGCTAGCAGCGCTTTAAAACTTAAATTCCTCACAGGTGTTTGTTCCCCAGAGAGAACGAGGCTCGACTGCACATATCACATTATCAAGATAACATACATTATAGCAGGTTAACTTTTAAACATGTAAACAGATTGATTTTTACTTAAACACGTAATAATAGTGGGTTCCCTGTGTGGTGACGTCGGGTCCGGGGATTCCCTTTTTTGCACTCGTTGTGGAAGCTCGCGTAGGGAACGAGGAGTTGTTTTTCTCATATTTTGCGTGTTTAGTTAGTGCTATCAGATGAAGGCTTCATGTTTTGTCTTTCAAATTTGTTCTTTACTGCAAAAATAGTCACGGGACAAAGGAAGGTAAGTTTTGACCTCTTTGTGAAACAAATGTTGAGTTGACTCCCCTGTAGGAATACCGCGTGTCCCATTAGGGATTGGTTTGCTTATGAATGTATTGTGAGGTGAAATTGGTTGCGAGTAGTTGACTCGGGTTAGTTATTGCTTCAGATGAGTTTGTCCTACGATCAAGCAGAGTATTGGTCCACTCTCCTCTGCTGCCCATTGCAACCTGTGTAATCTAGGGATGTTCTGTGATCGATCCATGTCGTTTGAGCCCCATGTTAAGCAGCTGTCCAGATCATGTTTCTTCCACCTATGAAATATCAGTAAACTGAGATCTGTAGTATCAACAGCTGAACTAGAGATGATCATACACGCCTTCATCTCTTCACGCATTGACTACTGTAACACACTTTTCTCATCACTCAGTGTAGCTGCTCTTAACCGCTTGCAGGGAATCCAAAACGCTGCCACCAGATTACTCGCTAGGACAGATCGACGGTCTCACGTCACCCCCGTACTCAGATCTCTCCACTGGCTCCCTGTAGCATTTAGGATACACTTTAAAACTCTCCCACTTACAGAGCACTACACGGCCAGGCTCCCACATACGTGGCTGAATTACTTCACCCTTATTCACCCGCCCGCGCTCTCAGGTCAAACATGTTGAACTATCTGTCTGTCCCACGCACTCGCCTTAAGACCCGTGGTGACCGAGCTTTTGAGGCAGTAGCACCGAGGCTGTGGGATGCTCTGCCTGAACCCTACGTTTCACAGACTCTGTGAACACATTCAAAAACCAGCTCAAAACACACCTGCTTAGACTGGCATTTGACTAAAAACTCATGTCCTCGGCCTGCTTTTAAACATTTAAACATTTTAATTTTGTACTTTCTGTGTGTATGTAAATTATTGGCCCTTATATGGTCACATTGTGTTTTTTATGTTTGTAATTCCCTGTTAAGCACTTTGTGACTTATGTCTGTAAAAAGCGCTTTATAAATAAATAAAACTTACTTACTTACTTGAAGCAGAGCATCAAAAACAATCTGAGCCACCCAAGTTAGTAAATCACAACAATACTGAACAACACCATTTAAACCTTAGCTTGTAGCAGGAATGTCATGTCTAATGTATTTACTACTGTCAGCCTATCCCAGGGGAAGAGCTCTCTCACCTTTAGGAGACTGAAGGCCCCACCAGAGACGAGCAACACTGGACTTTGGTTGGAATGTACAAAATACAAACCAGTTTTATTTGGTTTTCACAGAAAGTAAGGTAAAAGCTTACAGAAAATGAATAATACAAAATAAGTAAAAGATCATACAAAATGTCAGATGTACCAAGTTCAAAAAGAACCAAGTCTCTCAAAGAGCAAGAAGCCCCAGAAGCCTCGACCCTTTGTTGTCTCGTCCTATATACACACTTCTCCTTGGTGCTTCTGCAACCTCCGGGTCCATATAAGGCAGACAACAGATCATTCTTTAATCATTGGACAAAACTGCTTTCATAGTCTTATCATATCTGACAGACTTATAGTTTAGGTTAACTCTTTCCTGTCTAGCTCTCATTGAACAGGACGTCTCCCTAACAATCACAATAGTTTCTGAGTTTACAACCTTTCTCCTCTGCTGACTGTCAATCATCAGGTCAGAGTGCGTTTAACTCTGTTCACTCATTTCTTTAGCTTTAACATTATTCAACATTATTAGCACATATGATTACATTTTGATAAATGATAGAAAAACACACATCAAAGCTCATCATCATTGAACTGTTGCTAAACAATATGGGATTACATGTAACGAGTATATTGATATCTGACAATAAAACACTCTTAGCTCGATTATAAAAATAGATCGTAACTCATCATAGACAATGGAAACTTAAAGAGGATAAAGCATATGCATAAAAAGGTAAGCAACACCTTAAGATAGGACTTCCTGTTTGGCTATAGGTCACAGGGGCCATGTTTCATATAGTTAGGTGTGAGAACCACAACACACCAGAAGCTTCCATTGTGTAACCCTAACCCTTATGTCCCAACATAATCAACTTAATAAATTCATTAAAACAAGTTATGCAAGTGTTGACGTGAGCTTTGAAAGTACATGTCAACACATTTGTTTAGACAAAACAATAATGATCAGGAATACGAATAGAAATACAAATGATTCAAACGTGATTTGAAGAGAAAGTAGAAAGTGATTGTGAAGCTGTGAAGCAGAAACCAGTTTGAGTCTGTGCATCGAATCAACAAAGAAATGATCAACAGACAATGACATATGTTGTAACTTTATAAGATCATGTGTTTTCCTGCTCTCTCTGGGTTTGGAATACATGTTTGGAATTTGTGAAACATGTTCAAGTTAACATGGGATGTTACTTTACTGTTGAACCTTTACTTGTAAACCCATCTGTCTATTAACAGACCAAGGATCTAACAAGTCATTGTCATTGCTCCTACTGAACTGGACGCAGGTAGACATAGTTGTTTTGATTATACATGTAGAAGCCAGGGTACACAGGCTCAGTGAATGTGGTGTGAAAGGTGTAGAGGTGGCTCAGTGTGTCAGAGGAGACTTTGTAGAAGGACAGAGTGCCAGCAGGCCAGTCCAGATACACCCCAAGTGTTGGGCAGCCATCAGAGGGGAAATAAGTTTCCTTCACCTTACCATTATGATAGGCCTCCAGTGTGTGTTTTCCATCATGATATTGGCCAAAAGCCCAAGATACGGTATTTTCTCCAAAACTGCTCATTGAATTGTCAATTCTCTTGTATGCAACAGCTGCGTAAATAGATTTCTTTCTAGTTGAATCATGATCCCACTCTATCTCCCAGTAATGGCACCCAGATAACCCCTCTTTGCACAACACCTGAGTATGTTTATCAAACCTCTCTGGGTGATCAGGATAACTCTGCCATTGTGATTGACTTGTTGCTTTCTTGTTTCCAGCAGACAGAATGAGGTAGTTCTGTACAGTGTTTGGGTCCAGGGTGAGATCAAAGGCATCTGATGGAGAGACCAACACAAACTCATTAATTCTGATGGTCAAACAGGTTTCTGGAAGACATTGATTAGTACAGAGTATTTTGGACTCAAAGCATGAATAAACTTACACCAGGTCAGATCTCTTCTGTCTGTGATCTCAGGACGGAGGTCAGGTTTTGAAAAGTCTTCACTGACCAGAATGCCCTTCTTGTAATGGTAGATGGTTGCTCCTTTGTATTTCTCATTTGGAGTGCCTGTGATTAGGAACCTGAACCGCTTGTTGTTCTTCCGTGCTCTGGCAAGGTCACGGAAAGCTTTGGCTTTTTCTCTCATTGTGGTAAAAACTTCATCTGAGGAGAACCACTGGTCTTCATTAGTTCTCCTTATTTTAGTGGAGTCCAAGTAGGTGGCCATCACATCAAGGTCGGTATCACCCCTTATCATGGAGGTGAAAACAAAGCACAGAGCATGATCTACATCTCCATCAAGTACCTCTCTGTCCAGCTCGGACTGATTTCGGATGATCTTTGTTTCCTCCATGGTATCTACACAGGATCTGATGACGTTGATTTCTCTCTCTTTGTCATCCAGCCACTTGCTTAGTTTCTCTTGACTGAATGGTGACTTCTCTCTGTCTTCAAAGATTTCTTCTAATGAGCTCTCATCTTCTTTACCTTCACGGATGGAGGGGAGTTTCTTCGCCATGGTCTGCTGGAGGTCAGATGCATAGTGGTCACACAATTTTTGGAAAGTTTTGAACTCTTCATGAATATATGGAAAGTTCTCTACCACTCCGTCTTCCAGAGAATCGTTGCATCTCATTCGTATTTCTCTCAAATCTTCAAGAGCATCCTGCATCTTCCCCACCAGTCCAACGCTGATCCCACTCATCAGCTCATCAGCTTCAAGAATCAAATTCTTCAGTGGCATCAGCCAGACCTTCACTGGGACAGCATTCTCTCCTTTCTCTCCCAGTAGCTGTGGAAGTTGTCCACAGGTCTTCACTGCCTCTTCAAATGTTACAGGGATGCTCTTAAGGATGAAGTCTCCAAAGAATTTGCAGGAGCATTGATTAGTCAGGTCTTTTTCTTCATCAGTCAGCTTGATGCTAGCTTGCGCCTCAAGACTAAATGAGGGGATCTTGTTTATCACAGCTCTCATGTTGCCCTGGATGTCTTGAACGCTGCTGGCGTCTAACTTCTCACTGTCAAACACAAAGAAAGAGTTTGCCCCATAAAGGATGCCCGTGACTACATGTGTTGCCGAGCTCTTCTTAATAACTTCCATTTGGTGGGCGTCTAAAGTCAGCAGGTCAAACATTGACAACTGTTTGTAGTGGGTGGTAGATTTGTACTGACACGTCACTCTGCTCTGATTCTTGAATTTCTTCTGATCATTCAGATACTTGGCAGATCCTCCAACTTCGATCAGTCCACTGAGGAAACTGGCCTTCAGAGAAGCTTCAACATCCAGCAGAGAGGACTTGGATTCAATGGTGTCAGATTCAGTCATTTCAAAATGACTGTAGGATTGAACACTTTCAGTTATCTTCCCTTGTAGAGTTTTATTATCCCACAATGTCAAACCTTTGGAAATTGGAAAACATAAAGTAGGAGGATCATTTTGTGAAATTTAATTTATTTAATCAATTTCACAAACAGAATGAAGAGGAAGAAGCGACTACACAAAACAAGTAAGTTGTGATGTTGATTGCGTTTACTAGTATTAAAGTTTGACAAGTTTTTATATAGTTTGCTAATTAATCATAAGATAATGTTGCGGTCCATAATCAAAGCTAACTAGCTGTTTGATTCCAAAAGAGCAAGTAAGAAACAACTTTTACAAGAATAACAACTATTCAATTGTCTTCTTTATCACATGATAATATATCAGCTACTAATACAGCATGCTTCCCTAAAATGTACAACTAATGAATATTCACAACTACGTTATGGAATTAAAAAGCATTTGCTTATTATTGTAATGGTGTGTATGGATGTTAAAAAGGTGAGGACTGAATAGTGAAATGATTTCAAAGTCCCTTTAAGTCAGAGGTCTCAAACTCATTTTCACTCTGGCCCACATCAGCATCACGGTCGCCCTCAAAGGGCCGGTTGTAAATGTAAGACTGTATAACTGTAACTACTCCCTAACATATTGTTAAATAACTGTCTCTGCATTTGATTATTGAAGTGTATATATATTGTACATGCAGTTATATAAATGTAAAATTATATTTATGCACATTATTATAGCATAAATCCTTTTAATTTAGGGTTAAGAAACCCACATTACTCTATCAAAGATCAAACTTTTAAAGACAATAACAAAGACAAATATCATCAAACACAAGTTATTACATTAACTTTGTTCAAAGCTGTTTTTGTCACCTCTCTGCATCACTAATGTCCCTGCCTTCGTCCCGTGCATGGCAGCTACATCCAAGAGCTCCTCACTGACAGTCAGGTCTTATAAACACTGATAGATGCGCTGTATTCATGTTGTCTGTGCTTTCATCAACAGATAATGAAGAAGACGAGTACCTGCTCGTCTCTTAGCTAGCTGTGTTGTTAGATTAGCTGCTAGTTCCTGAACTCGGTCTGCGATGGTGTTTCTTCACAAACTGACATTTGTAAAAGTCTGTATCTGGTCGGAGCTCACCTGCTCACCTTTAGCAGCACTGGGCCTTAACTTCTGTAAATATATTCTGCTGTGATTGCAGTCTGCCTTTTAATTCTTGGACAATTTGATGTTTTTCTTGGAGGCTAAATTTAGCTCCGTGTTTGGTGTCAAAATACCGACGTAAATTGTATCCTTCATCACCGACACGCATCATAACACAGAAGACAGAGCGCTTTTTCTCCTTGAAGCACAAACATGTATTCGCTTTCCCATCTTTCATTAAATATTCTTCCCTCTGCATACATTTTTTGCTTCTGGGATTATTTGTTGATCTTTTTCAACTCAATCACTTGTTGGAAAAGCGCTTTACGGGCTGTTGCCTCTCCTGTCCACCTGTTGTGATAGTTTTAATGTCAGCACACAGACAACATGTTGTCGTGAGTGAATAACAGTGATGTAACGGATCATTGTCGATCTGTGATCCGTACGGATCCCCCCTCACGGTTCGGCACACATGTGAACCACGGATTAATAACACAGTGTGCCTTCACCATCACAGTGTGAAATAAAATTTAACTGATAAAGTTAAACGCCGATATGGAAAAACTGCTGTCTAGCGGCAGGATGCCGTCATTTCACTGGTCACACAATCAGAGACGCATTGTTGTATGTAGCTTATGGTCACTGTACGTACACTGTAAAGCAGCATAGACTTTAATTTTAAAACAATCATATGCCTTTTGTATGAAAGACCATTTCCGGCAGCAAAAGAAAAGAACAAAAAAAGATGAAAAGTTAGACTTGATAATAAAAATATCCCCATGGCAGTTTTGGTGCATCCATCTGTTTCCAGTTGCTGTTCAGAAAACACTGTGACTTAGTCGAAATTATGAAATAGAAAGTCATAATTATGACTTTTAATAGGAATATTTTTATTATCAAGTCTAACTTTTCATCTTTTTTATTTTTTTTGCTGGCGGATTCGCGGGCCACATAAAATGACGTGGCGGGCCTTGAGTTTGACACTCAGCTTTAAGCAAAGCTGTGAAAGGCAGATATGTAGAGACATATTTTAATAACAATGTAATCTCAGACTTACCTGGGATCAGTATTTCTTTCCGAGCATCATAGAGCGTTCCGAGGGTGAAAGGTCGACCCAGGGCAGCAACGTTGTTCAGATCTGAGGCCATTTCTCCAACCTGATGAGAACAGTGAGCGCACAGCTTTCAGTACTTCATTTACACGGTTAAGTATATTGAGTGCTGAGAGTTTAACACTGGGAGTAAACTCTACTCCTTCACTCAACAAAAAGACTAAAAAAGACGGATAGTTTGACACAGACTGGAGTTCAGTTAAACTCTAAATGTACATCTGTTTCTGTCTCTGTGCACCCAGTCTGTCCTCACCTGGTGAAGTTGTGTAGATCAGATCAGTTGTGTGAGAGTCTTCTTGACGTCCAACCGGAGCTTCCAGTGTGATGATCTGTGATGTTGTCAGATTATTTATATCCTGTCAGTCTCTGCTGCTGACTCTTCCCATGACACGCCTCCAGACTTGACCACCCCCGGGTCTGAGCCTGGCTCCACCCACTGCAGCATTTTGAAACCTGCTCTTTGACAGTGAAGACAGACTGACAGATCAACACGTTGTTCTGTAGAGAACAGAGAAGTAATGAGACAGGAAACAGAAACAAAGAAAAGTGAAATATGTGCAATTCCAGGTCAGCATGACACTTTGTCAACTTGTTCTCATGGCTGAAATGAAATGAAACATGTGGACTCTGTCCGTTTACAGTTGTGAACGTTAGTAATGTCCATTCTGTGGATCCACATGTTCTTCAGTCCCTGTTGATCTAAACATACAAACTCAATCCTCCATTCTTCACTATTACCAACACTAAGAGCTTCATTTATACACGCCACCATCGGCATGAAAATGTTGTGTTCATGTGTGGGTGTGTGTTGTGGGTTGGTGGGTGGGGGGGGGGTTGTTCCAACATGTAAATCAAGTATCTGTTCTACACAAATTCCTCGGTCCTGATAAGACTGGAGGTGTGTCTTCACTTCTGTGGAAAAACTTCTTCTATTCTATTGAAACAGAAACAACTGCATCTTAAGGTCATAAGTAGTGAACCCTCTGGACTTAGTAATAATAATAGTAGATTTAAATAAATTGCAATAAATACAGTACATTGTACACCGCTGTAGTTTGAGCAATATTCTTTAAACCAACCCCCCCCACACACACACACACACACACACTTCCTCCAACAGCTATCCTCACGCCATCAGAGGTTGATAAAGAAAAAGAAAATGGAGATTCCAGTCAGACGGTTGAACATGATTACTTCACGGAAACTGCAGATTCACGACTACACACACACACACACACACACACACACACACAGGAAGTACTTGAACCACATAATAACACAACATCAGATAAATGTGCACACACTCAAGCAGCCACATACATAAAGACTAATGATTACTTATGCAGAGGCTCAACCTCACCTGTGGCAGTGACCACACACACACACACACACACACACACACACGCACACACACACACACACACACACACACACACACACACACACACACACACACGCACACACACACACACCTGTCACAGGAGGATGACACAGCCTTTGTCTGGCGGAGGAGACAGAACACTTTAGGCAGGTCAGAGGTCTTTGTGGAGGAAGAGGAGGAAGAGGAGGAGTTAACGAAGCTAACTCTCTGAATAATAAACAGCCTCCGTGACTCGGCAGAGTGGGGAGTAAAAAAAACAACCAAAACACTTTTTGTCTCTGAATTTAAATGTTCGACCAGGGTTGTGAAAAGTAGAATAGTCTGCAGACTGAGAAACAGATGGTTAGCATTTGCTCAGGATTATGGAAAGAGCAGTTGCTTGGTTTTCACGTAAACTTGGTGAAAGAGAGCACGAGCCAAGAGAGAACCGATTACAGCAGACTCACAGAGCGGATACACAAACATGATTTCATCTTCATAAGACAGGGCCTTATGAACCCTTGACCCTGTCTGCGCTCTTCCAGTGCCACACGTATTCCCTGCAAAGACACATGCATGTTATTTTGTTCAGTTTGTCATCTGAGGCCCAGTTTAGGAGTATTCAGTGAAGAACATCAATCAAACTACAATCCGAGCATATCTTAGCACCTTTATACGTCGATATCATTGATTTTAAGGTTCCTGGAAGACAACTCCTGACTGAACTTCTTCACTTGCAGCAGGTCTAGAGAAGTGTCTCAGTCAGTGGATGGAGAACGACCGCAGCTTCTGCTTTAATAAACCAGACGTACAGTACAGGCAGAATGTGAGACTGTGAGCACAAAGACGATAAGCACACGTCTTTAGCGTACTTATGTATGTAAATCTGAACTAAAGTTTGCATTGCCCATCGTCTGATACGCACTTCATTTATCACTGAACACATTGCATTGTGTTATAAAGTTGGACTCAGGGCAGATTGCGTTACAAATATCAAAATGTAATATTTACCATTAGAACAGAGACCTGCATCACTGAACGGAGGAATTATAGGCTTATATTTACACGTCTTATACAGGAATACATTAATACATTGTCTGGTCTGTTTCACTACCAAAGCAGTTGCAAGAATCTTTAACGTTTCACTGCAACAAATATTTATTAAAAGTGGAGCCTTCCCTTATTATTAAATAATGCATGGACATAAATGATATCACTTATTGCACAGGATGGAGGCTAGAGTAAACCCATACATTCATACTTGCAGACCTTTATTATCCACACAGACACACACACACACACACACACACACACACACACACACACACAGACACACACAGACACACACACACACACACACACACACACACACACACACACACACACACACACACAGACACACACACACACACACACACACACACACACACAGACACACATACACCGACACACACACAGACAGTACCTGTTCACGTCAGCTCATCAACAGTCTGTAACTGGAGGATCATAGGCTGGATTGAAGCGATGTAGAGACGACTGTGGAACGACATCGATCCATTGCCTCATTTACAACATATATATACATATATATATATATATATATGTATATATATATATATACACACCTGTATACCCTCATTACACAAGCGTTGTACTAGAAGATACAAAAGGTAACTACAATATAATGGCACATAAAAACATCTCTAATTAATATATACATGTATTTGCTTTACTCCATTCAAATTGCATGGTTGGTATCACATGTTAGTGTAATCACATTCTGCTGACAGCCGCTGGAACAAAAACACTAAGAGGCGTCTCATACTGTCACAGGTGAAGAGCTGAACCCTCAGATACAGTGAATACGTCCCAGAGACAGGAACCCCGAGACAGGAACCCCGAGACAGGAACCCCGAGACAGGAACCCAGAGACAGGAACCCCGAGACAGGAACCCAGAGACAGGAACCCCGAGACAGGAACCCCGAGACAGGAACCCCGAGACAGGAACCCAGAGACAGGAACCCCGAGACAGGAACCCAGAGACAGGAACCCCTCGGGGACGTCAGTCAGACAGAGCAGCCACTTATTATAGCTGGTTGAATGTGCCTTAACCCATCGGACTGCTTGGGTAAACCTACACCTCAATACAACACACAACCATTTCTTGAGGTACAGCAGAGAATACTCTGTGAATAATCCCCTGATCCTATCAGAGTTCTATTATAACAAGATGTCACTTAACATCAAAGAATACTTAGAGCGAGGCATGTTAATAAGCAGGCCAACAGTCTTATTAACATGCCTCTGACATTAAGTCTGTTCCTTCTTTGATTATTTTGTTATTCGTCATCCGGAAATAAAACATCATTTAAATCTTACTGGTCTGAAAATGAGATGCAAAAAAAGTTGGGTTGACATTTTATTGGAAGACACAGAAGTTTCCTTTTAATGGAGCATTTACATTTACATTTTTTAATCTTAGAGATTGATTTGAGTTCACAAGAAAGACGTGTTAGATATATATAGATACATTTGATAGAGCTCGTAGGTTTGTTCCTGCAGCACCGTACGGCTCCAGTCTGTCTGAATACGGTGTCAGTTTCACCCACAGGAGCTGCTGCTGCTTTCTGTATCTGTTGTATTTACTGCCACAAAGAGAATCCGTGTGCTGTGAGAGGAGAGGAGAGGAGAGCATCTCTTAATGTCTTAGATACAGACAAGAGTCATCGGTCAGCCTGAAATTAAGAGTCTTACAAATCTAATTTCTCATAGAAAATCTTTCCAACTGCCACGATGAATGTCTGAGTATGAGAGTGAGAAACAGGATGAAGGAATGCCTGTTATTACTGCTTCAACACACACAGGTCAGATTCATGATGTATTCATGATATATGCATATATATATATATATATATACATATATATATATATATATATATACATATATATATATATATATATATATATATATATATACATATATATATATATATATATATATATACATATATATATATACATATATATATACATATATATATATACATATATATACATATATATATATATATATATATATATACATATATATATATATATATATATATATACATATATATATATATATATATTTGACCAGAGTTTTGATCTGTGGGAGACCTCGTCTAACCTCGAGACTATTCTGAGAATCATTCAATAACTGAAACCTGTGTAAAGTACCAAACAGCTGGATGCACTGGTTAATGATGTTGGCCTTCAAATGCTCCATCAAGACAGAGAACCAATCAAATTGCTTCATTTTAAACAACATTTGCATAAAGTAGTAATGTCATTCTACGGTATGATCACACTGACTAACAGCCGGTCAGCAGCTCGCTACTCAACACAAGACTTTAAACAACAATCCTTCTTATAACTTCAGCAGGAAAAGCTGCTCTGCTGCTGTCAGCAGGAAATACAACACATTAAACAACGATGGGTCCGTGTAAATGCTGGTGTGATACTTCTCTTCAACACACCGTCTCTAACGCCGTAATCTCTCATCAGCTTGTCAGAGCTCAACCTGCAGCTGCTGTCCATCAAACACAGAAGAAGCCATTGAGAAGAATAACACCACTTTTCACATTCCTCCAAAGAAAATTTAGTTTTTCTTTAAATTAAAAAAATCGATTGCATTTAAAAAAACACAAATAAAACACATTATTCTTGACAGATGATGGGAAAATGTGATTTTAGCCTTTAAGCCTGCAGCAGCTAATGCTGTCTTTGGCTGTAGGAGAGGACGTTCACATCGTCATCATGTCGTGCTGCTATCGACTGTCTGACCTATAGGATGCACCAGGCTGGATGTGTAGATCTCATCTCATCCCGCCTGTGGAGAAGAGATACGAACCAGTTCTATAAAGGTGTTTTGCATAAATGAATCATGCTGACATAGCGTCTAAAATAAGCATAGTGACAGAACTACCTCCTGCGGCGTGAATACATTGTGCATACATACTTACACCGTACTGCTGTACATGAGAGAAAACCTATTTCCACCCAAAGGGTTTTGTGCAGCATTCAAATTATGTAACATAATTTCCCTAAGCACTGCACATTACAAAAAAGTGCTACGCATGCACACACACACAGGGTAACACCATCAAGTGTGCAGCTCATCAAAGCTCGATGTTGCAGGAAGATCGTTGCAGCGGTTCTGTCCGTGGCACTAAGAGAAGTGCGGCTTCTGACTATCTCACACTTCCCTCAGAGATGAATGTAACAGACTGGGAGCCACACGCCACATGGAACTAGTCAGTTTAGAAACGGCTGAACATGCTACTCATTGAACATGCTACTCACTGAACATGCTACTCACTGAACGCACTGTTGTTTCCATTAAATAGTCTGATTATCTCATTATTGTATCGCCACGATTGTAGGAATTAAGATTAAGCAGGTATCAAGGAAGTACGTTGAGAGCATTTTGTTTCTACCTGAATATACAGAACATATAGGTGTGCGTAGTGTGTGTGAGTAAGAATGGTGCATACATGTGTGTGTGTGTGTGTGTGTGTGTGTGTGTCTGCAGGGCTTTGCCATGAATCGGCTGAGAGAGACGGAGAGGACTCCAGTCTATCTGCTCTGATGAAACAGTAACCAGAGGCTCCTGCTCTCTTTATCTCTTTTTTCATGGAAACAAATCTATTATATTACATTTTGTCTCTCTCTTACACACACATGCACACACACACACACACACACACACACACACACACACACACACACACGCACACGCACACACATGCACACACACAGACAAACGCACACGTTGACACAGGTAATATCATTTCTGACTGCCTTATTATCCCCTCTACACACGGCTATTAATCAAGGAGAAATCATGGTTCCCTAGTGTGTGTGTGTGTCAGCATGTTGTGGGCATGTGTGTGTGTGTGTGTGTGTGTGTGTGCATTCTTCATTTGAGACAGTATCTCAATATGATATCAATAATGCTCTTTTGTTGATAAACTAAGTGTGTGAATTCCCTCACATATGTCCATCCTGTTGGGTGTGATTTAAGGGTTTCCTCACAACACACAACACATGTGAACATAACTACAGCACTAATAAATATGTCCTGTAGATCTCAGAAGCTCTGAACGATGCACTTCTTTGGGTCCTCAGCAATACAACCACCAAGTGTGACGGTTGTTCGAGAAAATCGAAGGACAAAATCAAAAGCGTCCCGTTCTGAACAGGCACGTTATCAGCGGGAACTGCACCGGTCCCTAGTCACTACATGTCCTGTGTGTGTAAGCAACTTTAATTCTCTGGTATAACTATGGACAAAGGGCTTTGTAGCATGCATGTCACCTGTCATAAAGTACTTGAGCTGCCAGCAGTGTAAACATCAAAGACAAGTACAACAAGCGTTGCATCCTCGTTCCCGTCTCATGTCTACTCAAGGTCTTCATGTTAAAAAGCAGAAGGTTGAGTTTCAAAGGTCTGGACCTACAGCGTATTCAAAGTAAAGTTTTCATCTGGTGAACCATACGACACATACTAAGACATCTGAAGAGTGCAGGGTCCCTCCCATACATATAACCCGAGTATACACACTGTACATGCAGAATAAAGAACAACAAGAGAGACAGACAGGTGAACAACTGCACGCACACGCACACACACACACACACACACACGCACACACACACAAGTGGGAGGGTTTCCTTTCAGACTGTGTGGTCTGGCAGAGTTTTCCCTGACAGCCACTGCCAGTCAGTCTCTCTCAGCTCTTTATTGGGTTAAAGCTATCACAGAGGACCAGGTGGCCACCGAGCTGCAGGCAGTCCATTTCTTGGAAGGACACACACGGCAGGCACGCACACACACACACACACGCACACACACACACACACACACACACACACACACACACACACACACACACACACACACACAGATCTGCATGCAGACGTCCACACAAAAAAGGGATGCAAACGGCATACAGTCATGCACACAAACAAAGTCACTTGACTTAGTGCACTTTTGAATAGTGGGCAATTTGGGGTCAGATGTTGCTTCGGTCGCCTCCTGTGAATATATCAGACACACACACAGAGTGATGGAAATGAGGGGGAGCATCAATTGAGCTGAATGACGACAGCCCTGTCCAATGATTCTCCCTTCTCCCGTACGGCTTCCTTTGATTAAACTAATATGTCACCAAGGCAATCTCTCCTCCCTTGTAATCAGAAGCACACTCTCTCCGTCTGCCTGAGTGTCTCACTCTCTGGTGTTATGTTGGCTATTTTTCTCCATCTGTCTTTTATGTCTTCCAATTTTCCCGACCTGCTCCCTTGTGCCTTTCATTACCTCTTCCTCTTCACCCTCCTCTCCTCCTCTCTGCTGAACCCTGTGTGCTTCTCTCTTAGTGTATTTAACCAGTTCACTTCATTCATGTCGTTATTCGAGGACACACCAGCTGCTCCTCTCTTTGCTCACCAGGATTCTGTCTTTGTTCTTGAAAAGATTCATTCTCACATTTGGAATATTTCAAACATCAAGAAGTTGTAGTAGCACACACACACACACACACACACACACACACACACACACACACACACACACACACACACACACACATGCATCTTTATAGTACATACATGTGTAGAGTGTAATACAGTCTTCCTCACACACACTCACTGTATATTCATGTCAACAGCATTCTCATTAATGAAGGCATCCAAGGTCACATTAGGAGTCTTCTGTAATTCAATTTAGAGGAACAAGCTGCGTAGAAGCAAAGCCACCACAGGAGCTCCACGTCTTAATGTTTCATGAGGTCTGAATGAGCCTTCTGCTCTTCACTGTTTCTCTCAGCCGCTCTCTCCTCATCAGTGCAGTGAATTATAAGCTGAATGGAGGAACTCATCGTAGGATACTGCAGTGATTGGGCAGTGAACATCTCTCCAGCTCAGTTGGAGAACACAAGGATTAGAGCAGAGGAATGAAGAGGACAGAGGAGGGGAAATAGGGATAGAAATGCAGGAAACAGTATAGAATAGAAAAGGGCTGGTTCCATTTATGTATTTATGCGTCTGTGTTGAACATTTTGTTTTCCTCCAGGACACAGCAGGTGACCCAGCCAAGGCAGATCAGATCTCAGGTCACCATTTAACTGGTTCTGCTGATGGCTCATCTTGTCAGAAAGACATCAGGCAGCAAAGCCCCTGAATCTAACCTCTGCAGGACCTTTGCTCTCCTCTCCACATTCAATAACCAGCTCCTTGCACTTGGCGAGCTGCTGTTCGAAGGCCTCGTCCTCCCAAAGGACGGTCAGCACCTGATGAACCGCGCTGCTCGCTGGATTAAGACAAGAGAACGATTCCTGATGGCAACATGCTGGAGGAGTTTCACTCGTTTCTTCAGGTCCACCAGCAGGTCTTTGATGGTCCCCGACTCTCATGAAGGTGAAAGTACTTTTTAAGGTCTCAATCCCTTCGTAACCTGAGCAGATGTCTCGTAACAATGACCTTCAGGACGTGATCATTTCATCCCTCCCCGGTGCCGTGCAGCAGCTGCTCAGGATGTGCTCCAGGGCTGCACTTTAAGAACACAGAGTGGACTCTCAGGCCCGACATACGACGCTTCAACAAGCAGGAATGTAGACTGAGTCCTCCAAGTAGAGGTGTCTGTTCTGTCATTGGTGGGTACCAGTCTATCTCAGGTGTGTCCATTAACTCCTGGTATTAACATGTGATCTGTATCTAAACGTGTTATAATGACACCTGATCATTTCCACCTGGTATTAATATGCATTCTCATCGATTTGGGGTTGAATCTTTTGTTTGCGAGGTGTTTTGTTCCAGTTGAAAATGATGGAGTCTCGTTGGTAATTATAACTGAAAGTTTTGACAGCATTTTGGTTCCAGCATTCATGAGGGCTCATCTCTTTACAAAGAGTGGAGACCCATTCGCACCGGAGCAAGAGGTCTTTGTGATCCGAGAGGGTTATTAATCATAAAGAGGAGGACACACAGGGGGGGGGGGGGTGCTCGCCAGCTGTCTGCCATTCTCAGTTTGTGTATACTAACATCAAGGTGCCGTTCTCTTCCTCTCCTCTTGTCTTCTGCCTCCTTCTCTCTGCTTTCTTCCTTCCCACAGGACGGGGGACATCCGGCCGGTTGACCAGAGAGCGTATTGATCTATTTTCAGAATAGCAGAACACCAACACATCGAGCAGCAGTTGGAGAGAGTACACATCTCTGGCTGGCAGTGACACAGCTGCAGCCAATCTGATTTAGAAGAGTGGTCAGAGCTCTCAGTAAATGTGTGGTCAAGCTCTCCTTTGTGCAATAACAGCAGAGGCTGTGGTGGCCAATGCTGTAGTTTAGGCAGGTGACAAAGCAGAAGAAGAACAGCACAGGAGGGGAGACGAGCAAGGTCTGCACGTCCCACAGCATGACGCAGCATAAATCACAAAGGCATACAATCCGTAATGTCACAATCTGTCGTTGGAGTGTGCAGTTATTCTTTTATCATACGATGGAGGGCTGAGATAGAAGGGGAGCTGCTGGGGACAAACACCCTTAAAATATTTCCATCAGATTGTTGGAACATCGATATTACTGCAAGCTGAGGGAAAATATTTAAACTGCACATAAACTTTCACACGCTTTAGTGGATTGCGGTTTTGCTAAAATGTGTAATTACCTCGGCAAAATCAGTCTCCTCGTATTGGAAACAGTGGGAGGGAGGAGAGGATGGAGACAGAAAAAAGGAGACATTGGATAAACGCCGGGAGAAAAAGAAGAGAGATAAAGAAATGTGAAGAGGACAAGAGGCTGTTAACAGAGGGATGAAGACGGATTCACAGATAAGAGACAATAAAGGTTCACAGAACAGAGGTCCTGCAGCTCAGTGAGAGCTTCAATGTCTTGTTTATTTCATGGACAAACAACACATAGAACCCCAGGAAAGCAGACTGTAGACTGTAGTGGCTCTCTCTCAACGATACAACAGACACACATAATTAATGACACACCTACCAGTATTCTGTGTATTCTGATATCAGTTTTAAATGCTGAGCCATCGTAGAACTTCCCTTTGCTCACTGTGGTCTGGCTGTTGATGAATGAACCTGAGCAGTCGGCTGTACTCACACATCACCATAAACAGGTTGACAACCCAGCGCTGCTGTTAGCTATCATCATCACTCATGTATTAAAATGTCTTTAATCTATCCTCTTATAACAACAATGCATCAAATGATATTATTAAAACAACTCGAGTCCCTCGAGGTGATGGACCGACACACATCTGCAGCACCCGTTGTTGAGCTGTTTGTTATTGTTTTGTGTATTTAGATATTTCTTTGTTCTACCTGTTTATCATTGGATTTAGATATCATCACTTTATTGAACTTCCCAATGACTCCGCTGCCTGCACGATTGTAGGAACAATAAAGATAAGTCTTGAATGCACGAGCGAAATGTCTGTGAAATATAACCGCTCAATAACAAAAAGATATTTGAAAGAACTGTATATGTGATTCTATTCATCTCAAACATGGCAGCAAAATATATGCAAAGGCGGGATTACAACGAGAGACCACACAGCTGACAATGCAGTGTGTAAATCCTCCGTGCATTGTGACATTATGTGTGTGTAGAAAAGAAAATGACACCAAAATGACAACAGAACGCTCAGCCAACAGGCGGCCACCACGGTCCCATGACTCTGATGCCTGCTGGCACTAACGATGGGCTCGCATGTTCTGTAAATAGACAACGTGTGGAAGCAACTCATTCTACATGTGCAGCCTCGGGTCTCAGAGGCGCTTGCATCGTACTGTAGGAAGGCTGAGAGTTAAGAGCAGTCGCCAGCTGACTCCCTCGGTGAGCGCTGACCTTGAGGACGTATCTGCATTCATCACACACACTTCATCTCTACTGAGCGTCATATAATGACAGAACTGTTCTCATGTGTATGTGGAGCAGGCAGCATTCGGTCTGTGCGGTGACAGAAAGCTTTCGAACAATCAGTATTCAAACTGAATTCAACGTAATATAAGTGAATCATATATAAGGTGTGTGTGTGTGTGTGCGTGTGCGTGTGTGTGTGTGTGTGTGTGTGTGTGTGACTGTGAGGAAGAGAAAGATCATTACACAATGGCTGCACAATAACACGCCTGTCTTTCTCCTCTTGATTATCAAGCATGCTTGCAGACACACACAAGTACACACACACACACACACACACACACACACACAGACACACACACACACACACACACACACACACACACACACACACACACACACACACACACAGACACACACACACTTTACGATTTCTTCATGCAGCTCTATGTGGGGGAATGAAGCTCCACGGAAAGGAAAACCAAATGTAATGATATGATACCATGAAAGGATGAAGTCTATGTGGACGTACTGAACGTTCAACAACGTGTTCCTGTAGCGTTCACACTCCTCACTACGTCACAGCGCTGTATGAGGGGAACACATGTATCTATGGACTGTCCAGGGTCACTTTAAAGGAGGGACAGAAGTCAAGGTTGCACTGCGTGACAACAAGAGTTGAGCATTTACTCATTGAAAGTGGAGTCAAACAAGAACTTATCTCAGACCTACAGTTCAGTTTGTATTGAATGCATTCACAGCTCAGGCTGACGTTTCACACTGGAACATTCCAACTGAAGTAACACAAGTAACATAAAGTCATGTTCCAGGTTTCTACACAAAGAGTCTGATTTACTGTGAAGCAGCATCACAAGAAAAACAAAACATTCTCAAGTCTGGATTGATTGTTGCTGTTTGAGTCCTAGTGAGGAGCAGACTCTGTGCAAGATCTCGCCAAACATCTGTTGTATTAACTGATGAGCGGTATAAACCAGAGTCTTAACTCAGCCTAAAAGCATTTATTTGGTTTGAGCTACAAAGTATTTCAATAAGACGTGCATAACACTAAGTTATGATTTAATGGTTTACCTAATTAAGATGAGTTGATGTGGAAATGGCACCAAAGACGGTCAAGAAAGTTAATTTATGCTGAAATTTGATTTTCTCGTGATTTATAGATAAAGCTGTTGAGTTGCAATGATTTGTTACTTTTTAAATGAGTCCCCAGAAAAAGAGTTTGGGAAACACTGAACTATCGCTACTAAAGGCATCCGTCAGAGAACGAGGCTGTTTACTGGAACTCCATAGATTGTTTTTGATGAGTATGACAAAGAATAT
Source organism: Anarhichas minor (assembly GCF_050575085.1). NCBI lineage: Eukaryota > Metazoa > Chordata > Actinopteri > Perciformes > Anarhichadidae > Anarhichas > Anarhichas minor. Next base: position 8,166,279 of record NW_027466458.1, read on the forward strand.
AAATAACTATTTAATGATTCTTCTGCAGAGGGGATCAAGAGCTAATTAAAGTCAATCTCTGTTTGAAGACGTGTGGGCAGTCGACCTCCTCCAGACTCTCTGCAGCTTCAGTGCAGCAGCAATGAACAGGAAGTGGAGAAAGCATTGTGACTGCATGCAGAACAATAACCAGAACTGGGTTATGTTGAAGTGCACTTCATGGACACAACTGTCCGTTACAAAGATCGATCTACTCCAGAGGAAACAGCGTGGTCTACTACAGTCATCTGTAACCCCTCTCATCATGAATACGATGGCCAAGGTTAAGTCTGTCAGCACCATAAATAAATAAAGAAATATGACTCTGCCTTTCAACATGGACACCTCTGATAATAATCTAGCACCTTCTGCTTGATCAGTCAATCAGGATACTGTTATGTTGAAGAGGGTGTAAAGTGCAGCTTGTTCTTGTGTTGGTCCTGTAATACTATCCCCATCTCATTCCAATCAGTTAACATAAAATACCTCTGTTTGTTTGGCCCATCCTCTCCTCTCCTCTCACTGAGTGGACTTATTGTTTTGTATTCTACCACCAGACTCCCGGAGCACGTGCTCCAACATGGCCACTGATGGGTTTACGTTGGAGTGAGTTGAACGCCCGGCGTGTCTCATGCAGACAGTAACGGGTTCCTTATGCATTGATATCAGACGCTGACGGCCGGGACAAAACATCAGTATTTGACACCCTGGGAATGAGACTGTGCTGGTTCTACACGTGGTTATGTCGAAGAACAGGTGGACAAACAGGAAGACAGAGGAAGCTGCAAGTAGAAACAGCTGTTGATGAGACGTTACACTCACACATCCTGTTAAAAACAGATCAAAACACATCTGGACTCCTCGTCTCTTCGTTGCTTTTGAACATTTCTGAAGAGACATTATTAAACCCACGACTGCTGAGGTCCTTCCCTTGTGTATGTGTGTCTCATGCATATAACTAACATTCATTATACTGCACATTTAAGAGGATCACAACAGTCAAGCTACAACTCCAGAATGAATTCAAGGCCTTTATTACTATAATTAAACACATCAAAATGCTAATTCAGGAGGAGTCCTCGTGGAGGGTGGTGGTGGATGTGCACTTGTCGGTAAACATCTGGGTTTATTTACGAGCTCGTACTGTCACAAAGCTTCACTCTCCTCCTCTGCTCTGGTTCTGGTTCTGGTCTGACTTGAATATGTTGCTTGGAAACCTGGTGAATCGCTGTAGATTCACGAGGAACCTTATTCTCACTGTTTATACTTCACTCAATGGTTCTATACAGAGAAAGGATCCGGCTCTCTGAGCGCTCTGAGCGCTTGCTTTACTCGATGTGCAACAAACATATTGCATTAAGCAGCTTTTCTTATATTCTTGTAGACCAGCTGCTATAATCAAACAACAAAGGGATCTCTGTCTGTTAATATGGATCATCAATGATCGGCAATTAGTATCGGTGGTAAAAAAAAAAACGAGATTTTATTTTCTTCCCTTTTTGCCGAGAGCACATTTCACATTTCACAGGTTCTTTTATCTCAACAACTTTTGGTTGTCCCTCCCACGTAGGGCACTATTAATAATGGCAGAAAGAGCTGCTTCATGAAGAGCAACCTGTTGTCATTCACGAGGGCGTACGTATATGATTCTACTGAGATCATCTGTGTCCAGGGGAGAATATGTTCTAAGAGGTTCAACATTAGATCAGGTCCGAGCACAGAGCTGCTGGTATCCAGGGAACTTCATGTTTGTGTTGCTCAGCCCACAGTTTGAACTTATGAACTTGCATATCAACATACAGTCGTAGCCTCATACATTGTTTTTGCTAATGTCTTTGTGCAAATGACAAAGGGAGGCTGGACTTATTGAATATGTTTATCCTTCATCATCATCCTCATCATGATCGCCTCCTACTCTTCTTTCCTTTGATTTGTTGATCGTCCAACAATATGTCGAGATCGGTGGAAAGTTAAAGGCCCCGAAAACCAATTTCTTAGTGAGAGCATTTTTAAAATTGTTTCACATTAGTGATTTCAGTATTTATATTGTTGTCCGTGATCTACTCACTGCTTTGAAGTGGGTGGGGCTCAGTTGTAAAAAGACATGGATTTCTAAGCTCTGCATTTGAATAAGAAGGTAGATAACAGTGGTTTGCTCATCCTGTCTGCTCACCATCAATGAAATCCAATCAAGTCCCCCACACACAGTCCTGACGAAGCAGATAAGATGAGTTTTCAATGTTAAAACTCTTAATAAATCACTCCGAAGGATGTTTTATTACAAGTCTCTGGAACTCTACTGAAGGTATGAACATAATTCTTACAAAAGATAGTCATACTCCTCATAGGTGTTTTCTTTTCAGTGATCATCAGAATCGATGGATCACAAGAATGATTTAACTTCTATCGCTCGTCTCTTAGACATTAGAAACAGAATGCGCCTATGCATCTGATTCAGCACCATGGAGAGAGCCTGAGGCTGCGCTCGCTCCTCAATAACAGGCAACAACATGGAAAAGTTGCCTCGACAAAAGGGCTGTTAGACAGTTCTCACACACACACACACACACACACACACACACACACACACACACACACACACACACACACACACACACACACACACACACACACACACACACACACACACACACGACCTGAGATTCTAAACCCTGACACTTTCATATATCTTCTCTGTCCTTCACTGCATTACTTTCTCTCAATAAATAGTAAATAGAAGTGGGATAAGCGTTTCAGTCCATTCCTCTTGCATCCAATATGCCTCTCAATCGTTTCTGCCTAAATTCCAGCTCTCACATCTCGACATAACTTGATGTTAAAGTCCATCTCCACCTACGGAGCTCAAGAGGACTCTCTATTCCACAGGCTGCTACTGGGAGAAGGATGATCTACTTTCTCAATTCCCTCACCATCTCTGCATTTGAGCTAATTACCTTGCTCTGGTATCTCTATTTCTCTATTTCAGACCTTATAGGGATTACCTTTCATTTTTCAATGACTCTCCCCCTGTCAGTCAATCCCTCCACCTCTTTCTCCCTCACTGTCTGACGTCCCCTATCATATGCTCTGGTGATCTATACCCATTGATAACAACCGACGGATAAGGAAGGAATAGAAATATGCAAATGTTGTCCGTGTCTGGATGCTTCTTTCCTTTTCATTAAGTCCCATCTTCTCTCATCCCGGCTTATCACTCGCTCTGGTGGTCCGTGCTGTAGGACCAGAGGGGCAGATGTGGTAATGCAAGCCGCTGAGGTGTATATCTGTGTGTGTGTGTGTGTGTGTGTGTGTGTGTGTGTGTGTGTGTGTGTGTGTGTGTGTACGAGCTACTCAGGTGAGCTCAGGCCATAAATTAACAGATCAGGACGCAGACAGAGCGGGGAAGCAGCTCGTCCTGATCCAGTGTTTCTGCTGGAGCATGGTTAAGCCCGTGATTTACGGGCTTGTGTGCATGTGTGTGTCTGATGAGGATGGAGTGGACAGCGATGGCCATGCATGTGTGTATTCTGAGAGAGGCTCGTGTTTGTCTGCATTAAGTACAGCAATGGTTGATGGACTACTCTGTGATTGACAGGGACCGCTAGGGGAGGGAGGGAGTCTGATGGCGACGTTATAAACACATTGAGCCCTAATCTCTCTCTGTCTCTCTCACCTCTCCCCTCTTCATCACTCAGAAAACAACCTCCACCCGATCCCTTTTAAAAAAAACCTTCATCATGCTTTCAGCCGTCGTCTTTGCTATTTCTCTGTGATGAGCAGCCGGACCTTTGGCTGAATGAAAAACAGTTATGTATCAACAACAGCAAACATTTTTCTGAAAGTAACCTGACCTAATATAGTGAGTAAAATAAGATCTGGAGAAATTGAGTGTGGAAGCCAGAAAAAAAAAAGATATGAGTGTTTCTACTTTAATCGTGTCAAGAGGAGAGAAACCTGAGAGACGAGAATTAACCAGGACAGAATGAGATGAAGAGGTCGAGAGATGTGGGTGGATGTTGGAGAAAAGACAATAGTAACTACATTAGAAGCCCCGCAGCCGCAGGCATTGGCAATATTGCATTTCCTTCTGAGAAAAACAACATGAAAACAGGCCCACAAAGGAGACGGAACTCACAGCTCTGCTGATACGGAGCTGCTATTGACTGTTAACACATCGAGCCGACGCATGCGGCCAAGCACACACCCACGAGTGTGCAACCACATGGTTGCACGTGCAGAGACAGAGACAGACCAACACTCACTCTGTTTACAGAAAACCAAATCTGCAAATCCCGTATGATTCCACTTGAAGTTATAAAAACAGAGAACTGGAGTCTACAGCTCTGAGAAACTGCTCTGGTCATTTATTAAGAAAACCAACGGTAAGTAAAGATACAAGTTGATATCCAAAATGAGTTGTTGATCTTTAAACGTCGTGGGGAAGTACATGTAAAACTTATTCAGAGGAAACCATGAAGAAAGAATACTTAAACAGGACATTATACTGCATTAAAGAGATGGTCCACAGTCTCTTGTATTGTAATGGTCCCTTCTCTCTGTCCTGCTGTAAGGAGACCCCATCTGATCTCATCAATACAAGTGCAAGTGAAGGGGAACATATCACAGTCATTGATATGTTTCTTTGGTACTAAATTCGATCTTTGTGTTTCAACAGGTAAGTGTGACGAGGGAATGTTGTACTGAAAACACGGTAAATGAGATTTTTGAAGCCTGTAGTTGTACATCGAACACGGACTGAGGAGTTTGTTCCCATAACTCACATTAGAAGCATGAAGGAGGAGCGTTTCAATGTGCACACCGGTCCAAAGAATCATGAACCTTCCCTTTGAACTAACAACAGCTGTGCAATGAGGAACCACAACACTCTTTCAGGACTGACTGTGGATCCAGCTGTGCAGCTGTAATCAGTTAACAATGTGACTTGAGATGTCGCTTTTGTGGAAAGGATTCCCCAGTTTCCCAAAATAGAAATGTTTCCTCCATTCCTCCTTCTTTGCATCTCTTCGTTGCACCTTAAATTGGAGGGACTAAAAAGCCAGTGAGATAAATGAGGAGACATATTAGGGAACTAATCAACAAATCAAACAAGCCGAGCACGACTCACTAATGCTGATACTGAAATGTGAATAAGTACAGCTTATAGCTGAGTCCAGCACCAAAGTGGTGGAGAAATCGTCAGACATGCAGTATTAAGAACACAATGACCCACGACACGAGGTAAGAGCCACAGTCACAGCTCAAGCACTCAGCAGCGCTTCATATGTTAGCTGTTGATGTTGAAATAGAACATTGCAAAAGGTGCGAGATATAATCCACACACACACACACACACATTTGTATGCACGTGTAATCGTGGGTGTGCTGTAGGAAACTGTTTATATACTTGATATGACCTTGTACTGATAACACCCCTCTGTCAGCATGAGTTGTCTTTGAGAGGCTGCCTTTATCCATCATGTCGGCACGCTTTGGTGTTCGGCAGCACACGTGACGATGCAGTTGAGGGCACATCTGTATTGATTTTATTTTCTCATCACTTTATGTTCAGCAATCGATGAGGAAAGTAACAGAAAGTGACCCGTATCATGTGACATGGTGCAACGAGCAGCTCACGTGATACTGTGTTCTTCTAGCTGCTATAGATTCAGACCCATGGGTACAATGATTGATGTGTTGCTGAGGAGAGGTATGTGTGTAACCGTAATGCATTCTTTGACCCAACAGCACAGCCAGAAATAAAGCTGACTGCATGTAAAGTGCAACACAGCTGCAGTTTGTTTCATCCAAGTGGATTTGTTCTAAAGATTTAGGAGATTTTCTTCTCAGACAGCAGAAAACTCAGAGGAATATCTGGCAGCTGATTCTTCAGAGCACTGCCTTGCAGAAATGCTGATTGATATAAACACTCTGCGCTATAATACGTGCTCAATACCACCTTTTGTGAAACTATAGCAACACTGATGAAAGGACAGATGCAGGATGTAAGATAAGGCACAATGGCTTCCATAGGGGATAGAAACACAAGCATGCATCATGAGTTAAGAGCCTAACCCTAAGCCCAACCCCAACCCTAACCCCCTAACCCAACCCTAACCCAACCCCAACCCCAACACTAAGCCTAAACCCAGCTGATACAGAACTAACAGGTGCAGCAATTAACATGTGAGCATGTCACAGCTCCACTGACAATCATACAGTTTGTGTGGGTTTGATAAGACCCACCTTAGCAAACCAGTGCCAGTGACTCAATAACAACTTGGCTCGGTGTTGCAAGTTCTGGCTTTCAAACCTCAACATGTGCTTTGTGTGTTGGCACTAAACTTCCTGCCCACTGGAATTTCAGGACACTCCCACTCACATTTTTGCAAAACATTTCCAGAAATGCACGTGACAAGAGATGTATTATTATGATGACTGCTGCCGTTTCTGCTGTGGCCTGCGTATAATTTGAGGTATAATTTAGCCACACACACTCTGACGGCTGGAAGATACTTCTCCGGGGTTGCACGTGGGCGAGAGTGCACGGGGGTCGCTCAGAGATGTACGTGTCTGATTGCCTGTTAGCTCCTTGTGCACATGAACGGAATACAATCATTGAATCTTCCAGACTTTCCAAATGCTACTGGACTGAATGGATCACATTCTGACAATACAAGGAGTCATTTCGGGGGTTTGTGACACAAACATGGTGCAATACAGAGTGCAGCTATTACACCAAAATTGTCTCACAGCCCAGTGGCAGCAGGAGGTGAGTTGGCTCAGCCAGAGAGAGATATGATGCGCGAGCTCTATGTGCACACAGACGCAGAGATCTGATAAAGTGCATTAGCAACGTAATGGGAGCCATCTTGGAACACACAGGTCTCCTAATACGCACGGCACATCGTCACATTGTGTGTTTTTCATTCTTAGGTTTAGTGCTGATAAGATTAATCAGCTGATTAGTCTATCAACACGAAAGTATAGACTTTTGATAATTGGTTAATCATTTCAAGTAAAGATGTCAAACAGCATGGTATAGGTGATCTGCAATAATATGAAATCTTTAATAATCAATTAATAAAATAAAACATCCAAAAAGCAGTAATAATAAATTCCTCAATAAGACAAATAAGCATTAGTGGCAGCCCTATCTTCACAAGACATGTTGAGCTGCTGCATCTCTTCAGTCACTACTCACTCATCCACAGTGTGTCAGCTATGAGCTGCTGCAAGCAGTGACAGAAATCTGTAACAGCGGCAACTCCCCGGTTGCAAAGACAGTTTGATAAATGATGAATGTCACATGACTCCCTTCATGCCTCTCTAAACATATTTCAGATGAGAGGTTTGTCGGCAGGTTCTAAGATGTACTGCAGAGGGAAAGTCCAGTCCGTCGTCTTTAGGAGGAATTTAAAAGAACCGAGAGAGGAGGAGAGAGACGCCATTCAGCTCATCAATAGTCTGACTTCATCATCTGTTCTACCGCACACATTTACATTGATTCTCTCACAAACATTAAGGAGTAAGAAACCCACGAGGACCATGCAAACGGTTCAGTGAGGAGTAGCACCTCTATTGTTATTTTACAGCACGCTCCTCACCTGCGAGGTTGGATAACATCTCCTGCTCACGGGGTGCAGGAGCGATGCAGTTCTCCTCACTGAGGAGCATCCATCTGGTGTCACACTGCTGAGGGATCCGTGGGAACAACACTGCAACAAGGGTGTTAATGTTCCATGTCACTCTCAGAGCTGCTCCACGGGAGCCATGAGAGGCACAGACTGACAGTACTCCATGTACAACAACACAGCCGTCAGTGTAGCAGCGGAAACACATTCAATCCCAGATAGTTCCTCAGGGGAATATACTGCGTCGTCTGTTGGAATTATTTAATATGGTTAAAGGAAAAATCAACATTAAAATACTTTAACAAGCTTTCAGCCACACAACACAGTTACTTTGTGTATTTTGGGGCTCGCTGCACTTTTCTTACGAGATGCACACAGTAGATGACAGAAGGTCAGTGACACCAGAGCAGGTCCAGCACTCAGTGTGAAGAGATCAGAGAGATATTTAAATAATGTGGCCAGAATATGAAATAGGTTGCAACATTACAAAATGTAACTATAAAGAAAAGCATTTCATTTAATAGAATAAGGAAGTTCGAGCACATAAAAGAAATATTGTAAATGGCACAAAGATCCAGAAGTCATCCGGGGAGAATACAACAGTTTACCACTAACAGCAGATCATTCTGCAACTCCGCTCCTCGATATGTTGTGTTTTGAGAGATGTGTGTGTGCACGGTGCACCTCTTGCTTTCTCTCTTTCTTGCTCTTATTGTTGCCGTAATGTTGCTTCGTGAGCCTGCATGTAGAAACCCAGCTGGATACAAGTCCAGACCGGCTCGCTAAAAGTAATTTTGGAGAGACTGAGGTGGAAGAAACAAGGCAGGGTGAAAGGTGATGGAAACAACAAAGATACATCACAAATCTGTCTCTCCAAGCTCTCCACAACACTGTGGGTTACACCGCTGTCAGCCAACAGTCCATCACTTTGGTCCAGACCAACCATCGAATGGATTGCCATGATATTTCTTTACAGACATTCGTGTTCCTCAGAGGGTGAATCCTAATAACTCTGGTGATCCTCTGGCTTTTCCTCCAGAGCTACCAGGAAGTGAAGTGTGTTGATGCTCAGGATCCCCAGATATCCTGATAACGTTCTTATCCTTTAGATAGAAGACAGTACGGTACAACCTGAGGTCCATCACACTGTTGAAACTGCAGGGGCTTCTTTGCAAAGTTCCAAATATGCTAAGCATTAAATAAACAGAGCAGAATGCATCTGCACATCTTCAAAACGTCATTATTTTAAACTGTACATGCATACTTAGTGGACACCACAAACTGTACACTGGATATAAGACCCGGTATAAACGTACAGACACATTAAACTGCATGCTCCAAGCTTTTACTGTCTCTCTTTGTTTGGCTGCTTTTTTAGCCCGAGCTGAAGAACAAGAGGCAATAATGTTTTCAGAGATGGAAACAAACTATTATTTTCCAAGCTACCTGCTGTGGAAACAATTCTCCCATGGCCACTATCATCCCAGACATGACACTAAGAGGATCAACACACACACACACACACACACACACACACACTACTCACAATGCCACCTAAGCGCCGGCTCTATAGTAAGAGAGATACAAGAGCGAATGAATTGTAAAATGTAAAATCATGTGGTCAGATGGGAAGACAGAGGCAAAGACTCACACAGACATGGAGCAGCCTGTTGGTTACAGTGAGTAGTTATTTGTAATCAAAGAAAACATATATTTGTAGTATTCCTCTTATTGTGGGGACTTATTTCATATCTGACATCATTCTGAAACCTCCCATTAATGATACTGAATCATGTATGTCATGGAGGTATGTTGACATCGTTCCATTGAGGCTAAATCGTTAGATGAATAAAACGAATAAATCGGTGTTTTATGTTTCCAATGGCTGTGTTTGTCTCGGCTCCTTGCTGGATCCGTAGTTTCCTTTTGTCTATGATTGTATTGTGTGGTAGTTGATTTTCTTTGAACAGACTGGTCACAGATGAGGTTGGAGTCAAAGATCAATTTATCATAATTTTTTATTGGACATGAATCATGGACTGCAAAATGTCTTCAACTCTCTGAGAAGAACGTAAGACCTTTATACCCCACTGGGTATAATATGGACTAATAAGTTGTGTTGAGACTGCTCACAAGCTGCTATAATATTACCAACCATGTTATCAATCCTAACATGTATTTACAGGAGATATAAAATATCTCCACAATGGCCGTTAGTTTCACAGACCAGAGAGGAATTTTGATGTGACAAGAAGAGAAGACTGAGCTGTTGTATACCCGTCTGCTGGACACAATGCACAACGTTGACACACACAGATTTAGACAGATATATCCTGGTCCACACACACACACACACACACACACACACACACACACACACACACACACACACACACACACACACACACACACACACACACACACACACACAGACGTGTGGGGCTGCAGTAGCTGTGTTGGTGATACAGGACCTGGGTGAACAGACCAGAAGCACAAATGCACCCCAACATGAGCAGCATAACAATGACCTCTCCACACAGCCTGATGTGTGACTGAGAATGAATGAGAGACACAAAAAGAGAGAAGGGTGTAATGAAAGGAAAGAGAGAGTGATAGAGTAATAGAGTGATAGAGGGACCAACGAAAACATGCACATCCACAGTGGTGTGACTTCAGAGACCTCACAGGGTTTATACGGCAGCAAAGGGACCATTACTACACCATTAAGGATCAAAGAAGCATCATTCTAACATCTAAAATATGGGCCAGTGTACCTGTGTGTTTGTTGCTACCCACATGTGTGTGTGTGTGTGTGTGTGTGTGTGTGTGTGTGTGTGTGTGTAAAAGGGTTTATTTCCCCTTTCTTTTGCCTTCCTCTTCAATCCAAGAGTGGTCTTAAAAGCCTCTAAAGACGTACACTTCAGCTCTTTCTGACATTGAGGACATGTAATGCAAAACACAATCTATTTCACTTAAAGAATAAACCAAGCTTACTCATAATTGTTCTGCAAGTTTAAGATGATTCCAGTTAATGACGACTTGTAGCACTATGGAGCAATGTGCAAGCAGAACGGTGAAGCAACTCACATCCAGCCGATGGTTCCGTGCTCTTCCGTCCGGTTGTTGGTGGTTTAAGCTATAAGCGCCAATTTACTACTTTGCTGTGTTGTGTCCGGATACAATCAAACGGTGTATATCTTCTTTTAAATGAAATGAATGAAATGTGTTGGTGTTGATTTTGCTGTTGTGCCACACGGTGACATTCCTGCAGTGACTTTCACGTGCGTTTGTGTTCGACACCAACAGATCTCAGACTCTGCTGCTCGTGATCACACTCTGACCAGTATGGAAGATCCCTTTTTTAAAGTTTCTTAGCAAATGTTTTATTAGGTAGGAAATGCATTGAACACACTTGTTAGACGTCAAGGATACACACACCGTGTTTGTTTACGAGAATCCACAGGCCCCTTAAACAGAGTTGACCACAGTTGAGAGATCACTGTAATGCTAATAATAATAATAATACATTAATGCTAATGAGCCTCATCAATCAGATGAGAGCTCTCTGAAATA
>NW_027466458.1:8182500-8275000 GCF_050575085.1 Anarhichas minor
GTCCAAAGTCACACCTACGTTTAACAGAAGAACAAAAAACAACAAAGGCTTTAACAGATGGTTTTGCTCATTTTGAGGCTAAAAGTAATGTGTCAATGAATATCACAGCAGTGATAGCAGCATGTGTCCTGACAAGGCAAACATAACCGGACCGAGGACAGAACCTTGAGGAACACCACACGACGGAGTTTCAGATGAAGAAGCACTGAGACGCTCCTATCAGAGAGGTGCACCGTGAGGAGAAGCACCGCAGGCTGACCAAGAAAAAACAACCAGGAGCTGCACGTAGACCCGACAGAGACAAGTCAGAACACACTCCTGCATCACAATGCATCAAGATTGCATCTGAGACCGAGGAGAGCTGTTTCTGTTGAGTGCGACAGACAAACTTAATATTATGTTAATACAGCTGGTAGCTGCTTAGCAACCACCTTCTCAGAGACGTTGGCTGTAAAAGGCCACGTGGTGGAGATCGGCCTTCATTTTGGGGTCAAGAATTGATATTTCTCAGAAGTGGCTGAATAACAGCTCGTTAGAAAACTCAAAGACAATTGTTGGCACAAAGGGACCAGTATATGTAGGTAAATGTCAGAGAGGGTTTCATACAGTTAACAATGTTTGTGACATCTTATTAGAGAGAAACTGACATCCCATCAAAGAGAGACATCCACACCCTGCCAACCGCTTCACCTCACCTGCTTCATGAAGTGTGTGTGCGTGTCAGATGTAGGTGTACTGATGACTGAAGCTTAATGGAGCTGCCGTCGAGTGTTATTAAGTAAGTCTATAGTGTTATGCAGTACGACTTGTTTGTTGTTGTTTGTTGAAATAGATTGGTGCAGCTGCCTCTGATTGGAGTTTTATTTCAGCAGTAATACAGTAAAACAGGTGTGATTGGTTAAGACTATGATATCCTCTGAGGTCATTGACTCACACATTGCATGCTGTGGCAGCTACCTCCATTACTGCTTCAACTCCCGACAAGGAGACGCACATCTCTGCTTCAAGCTTCCAATGCTGGTGCCAACATGAACTAATCACCAGCATCGAAGCCAAGTGTTGGGGTTGATGTTGGTCAGAGGGTTGTGTTGCTAAGCTATCATTGAGCTGCAAAGTGGGAGGAGCTATTTTGGCAGCCCCTTGCTCAAGAAGTAAAGTCTTGTTTTTCCATGAACATTGGTGCTTTTCTAAGTCTTGGATCGGCATGAAACTCTCCCGGATGAATCATCAGTACAAGAGATGAAAAACTGCATTAGATGATATTAAGTTCTCTGAAAAGTGAAAGTTAATCATGAATACATAAAAACCTGACTCCCAAGGTACATCCAATCACAGAGTTTAAAATGATTTAGTGTGACTTGTAAATGTCAGGTGGAAGCTAAAGAATACGTTGTTCAGATAATGAAAAATACAATCTGCAGATAAAACCCATCACTTTATAAATCTGGGTTAATCTTGGATGAATTCAGTGTTTTGTTCACAAACACGACGAAGAGTTTTGATTTCCTTGAATCATCACAAATGAAAAGCCTTTTTAACACAAGGAAATAACTTGGGTCCCCATGTAGCAGGCGATTGGAAACATACTTACATGTTCAGTACATGTACACATGCAGGCGTGTGTGTTTGACCAAATCCAAAGAACAAAAGAAGGAAACTACCAACTACAATGAATCCTATGAGGACTTGAAGTGTAAGATGGGAAGTGGAATACCATTTTCCACTCAGTAAATATTACCTTTCATCTTTACTGCTAATTAACTGCTAATGAAAAGTTACCACCACCCTTTAAGATCTGATGGAGGGATTAGGCAACCCAAGTTCTTTTCCCTAAGACTTGTCTTGACTCCTGCCTCATCTTGCTCTTCAGCTAACTTTATTTGTTCCACATTGTTCCTCCCTCTCTGGCCCCGTTTGATTTCCCCTTCTACTCCCTTTCTCTCTCTTAGCTTCACAACTCTGCTTCCCAAACGCTGCCCTTGCCTCACCGGGCTGTTACGGGTTTCAGCTTCGTAGGCTGAGCTCTCAGAGAGCGGAGGCATCAGCAGTGGGATTATGCTGAAGTGTCAGCCATCTTGAAGAAACTCACAGCCCTTGAAAAAGATGCCTTGTGGTCAGAGGCTGTTAAATTATCCATCGACCAGGGCATAAGAGGAGGAGGTGCTGTAATGCAAAAGGCTTCGGTGGGTTTATCTGCAGATGGCGCATTGCATGTATAGTCTGGTTCCATGTTTGATTGGATCCAATAAAAATGCCATTCAGCAGTTTCCTTTACCAGCGGACAGGTTTGTCTCTGCTGAGCTCTGTGGGGGGGACGAGGGGACGTCTGAAGGTGATTTACAGCTGGAGGTCTTGACTTGATTTCATTCTTTGTCACACAGTTTTTCTTCTTCTGGTCTAAAGTTGAGGGGCATTGACTCACACGAGTCAAACATCGCCAGATTCATTTCAGCACAGTATCATGCACTTATCTCTTGGGTGTTGATTCCATCGGCAAACCAGAACTAATAACTACTTCTCATCGTCAATGCATCGTCTCTCCTGTCATTTGACTCCCGTATAGATCCGTCGGTCCTCTCTCGGCCAATCTGTGACCTCTTCGATGGACGCTTCACAGATGGTCATTTTTCACAAACGGCAAGTGAATCTGGTGTGCAGATCATTGTGCAACACCTAGTGGATCGGTGTTTTTAACACGTTCCTGCTGCGCCTCAGGCTCGAGTTGCCTGCAGATCTGCCAGTTCGGCCCAACTGTCACTCAGATGGACAGTAATGACTTTGCGAGGCCAGACAGTGCACAGCCACTCATCTCAAGCAAGGCAGCGGTTATAATTGGACAGTCAACCTTTCTTGGGACAGTTGTGTAATCTGAAGACCTGTGTATCTGCACTGCAACAGTATGTTGTGCTGCAGCAGATATACAAGCATTCCATGAGGCTGAAAGGATCATAGACGTCGTTCTAGTTACTATTAAGCATATTTGTTCATTAAAGATGGAGTTACTGACACTTCTTTGTTGTATTATTGTTGCACTAAAAAGCAAACCAAACTATTCATAAAGAGATTCTCAAAATGAGTTTCACTTTTAGCAGCTGTGTGCAGATTCATATAAAAGAGAAAAGAGTTCTGTATTGACTCCTATTGATAGAACAACACACGTGGAATAAATGTGAAGAAAAACATCTTTTGAAAGATTGAAATAAAAACATATCTTTGTAAAGAAAATAACTATTTTGTGTAAAAGAGAAATCTCAGCAAAAGATCAAATTATGATTGGTAAAGTTCGGGTGAACATGTTCTCTTGTAAACAGATTTTCACGACCAGAGGTTGATCAATTATTGAGAGACCTTCAACATTCACACGGTTGGTACCCTAAATAATTAAACTGTCATCCCAGAATGTGCACATCATTGTGCAGATCAATTAATGATAATTTGAATGTTATATTGAGGGCATAGGCCACAATTGAAATGCAACCCACATGTCTTTCTTTCCAAAACTAAACCAGAAAAGCTGAGAAATCTCTTATCTCTTTTTATTAGAATGCATCCAGCTGCCTGCTACACGTGGACGACGATGCCAAGGTCACTGTGGACGTCTCTGGAGGCAGCATGCAGTTGAAAAAGACGATGCTGTAAGATATAGCTCTGACTTAAGATGTAGCTCCCACTGGCTTCTTGTAGCTCTGACGAGCCCACACACACACACACACACACACACACACACACACACACACACACACACACACACACACACACACGTAGAATGGTTCGGATCAGTTGGAGATATGCAAGATTATTTTAGAAGAATAGAATTATTGACAGCAACAACTTTATTTTTCATTGTGATGATTTAGGATTAAGATTACAAAAATTGAAAAACTGCATTTCAAAGCAGTCCCCAAAAAAAGTCCTCCATCTTATTTGACTGTTTTGCCGACACGGTGATTTGTCAGTGAGAGACGCTGGATAAGAAGGCCCTGCTGTGTGAGGTGATGCCAGCAGAGAGAACTCCCCTGAACTATTTGTTTCTGGCTCAGTCGTCTGCTGAGGTAACAATGCCATTTGTCACTGTCAACAGCTGGTACCTCCCTTCATATGGAAAGCACTGCACATCACTGAGGGGGTCGTTACTGGGAGCAGCTTTCATTTCTTTGGGGAATAGGATTTGTTAGTATGTGCTTGACTTTGTATTCTATGCTCATGATGTACATTCATGCACATTATGAACATTATGAACATGTAAAGTTCGTAAGAAGGAGATGGACACCTGTGGCTTTATGCCTTGAAGCTATTGTGAGGAGCTGATGGATGAAGCGTAATAACCGGAGTGCTCGCTGTATTGGATTTCATCAGCCCACAAAATGCTTATCATGTTAAATCACATCAGTTATCATGTTTTGGAAGCTCTATTAGCTGAATCTCATTTGGCTCAGGTTGCTTCTTTTCTTCCCCGATTTAATAGAAATCTCTGGTACTCCATTTTAAAAATTCATCAAAAATGCTGCAGTGTAGCAAACCAACAAGCAATTATTATATGGAGCAAACAAGGGGCCCAAGTTGTGCAACTGAAGTAACTGAACCAGAGTAACAACCAATGAAACGACACAGAAAGGAGGACCATATGTAACGAGTTTAAAGGAGCAAAAAAACAACCGCACAAAGCCTCGATTTAAAAAGATAAAAGTAATGAAAACAGTCTTCTTGACGCTTCTGGCTTGTTCTTTAGCAGAAAGAGCCAACGTATTCCCTCTGAGCACGCAGAGCACAATGCTGGGAACAAGGAAAGGGCTCGGTAATAGCTGAGATCGCTCACTGGTGCCCCAATTATATAGACAGAGCTGTTGCCCTGGGACATGACTTAATGACCATAATAAGGCTTGTCTGTCTGGTCAAAATCAGCTTAGAGTGCATCCACACTAACCTACAGCATCACTCTACCCTTAGTTCAATTGAAACAGGCAGCATGAGAAGGAGCAGGGTGTTTTGGGGATGGGTGGGGGGACAAGTTAGAGACTCTCTGCCATCCTGACAGTGTCTCCCATGGACCACGAACCCCTGAGCCCTCCTTCTCCCACCTCATAGCCTTGATGAGGATCAATTGGGACTTGAGCATTTCTTGCGGGTGTGGCTGCTCTTTAATTCAGTATGGCTGAGCCGCTCTGTGATTAATGACAGGTACTTAGCTGGGAGACTGGTCAATAAACGCACTGGTCGGAACTAAATACCAGGCTGGTCGCCAAAGGAGACACAGCCGTTCTCCATGTGGCAGCACGACCATGATGAGAGGGGGCTGCAGGGAGCAGAGAGGAAGAACATGTGAGCCCATCAACTTTGTGTGACAAGCATCCACTTCTGTCCTCATGGGAAATGAAAACACATGAATCCAGACAAGATAACCTGGATGTCATAGTGATGGACGATTCAGCCCTTGATTGCCTGATAAAGCCATGTGACTAACATTAACGTATTAATCATACATCATGTATGCATTCACACTGCTTTCAATCCAGATGATTTATAATGCCTTTAACATCCCGAAAAACGGAGTGCTTCTGAGCTCCAGCAGAACCTGACAACTGCACCATGTAATCTTCGTATCAGCATAATTACCGGAACACAAACACACATGGGCCAGGGACATGATACAAGTTCCCACTGCAAGGTCACACGGATTGTTTCTGTGCTCATACGGGCCCATGTTACAATACATATTCACCTGGTGGCTGCAGATTGCACATCTTACGGTGTTCATACATTTACGGTGTGAGGGTTGTCTCACCGGGGCTGGCTGTCACAATACTGACCTCCAGTGTGCGCACAGCAGGAGAGACGAGCGCGTTCTGCTCGGTGAAGGACCCCGCGGCTGTCAGCCTGTGCGTTCTGACACGTGACCTCCCCTTATTAAGAGCTCCTGACTCCGTCCATTAAAATGGACGCAAGCACGCTTTCCGTAGGAAACAGCCCTTCAAAAGTCAGATCAGGAAGAAGGGAGAGTCACTGATCAGCTGTCTGTCAATGCAGATAAACTGGACCCACATGAAACACGCGCTCCTCCCAGCAGCAGCCCACTGATCGTATTAAATATTCCTGAATCACTGATCAACTATAAAAACTCTTAAATAATAGAATATCTCGCTATCATCTCATCGCCTCCTTCTCTCCTCCGCGGCGGAGCAAGTCCCTGCTAGTTTTTTTCTAATGTAAAAAAAGAAAAAGAAAGACACGTGGTTGTTACAAACCTCTCTCAGGACGCAGCGGGGACGCGGAGGTGGGGAGATGCGGGCGCAGTCGGGATGGGAGAGGACGCGTTGAGGAGGGAGTCCGCGCTCCAACTACGGAAATTGTGCTGCGGAGCATCCTGCACGCTTTTTGAATAAGGTCTTAAAGACTCTGCATATTCCGTCTCTGTCTCTTTGTCTCTTTTTGTTTTTTGTCCAGAGGAGAGACTTGCATTCAGGAGGTGGAGGATCGCAGGTGAGGAGAACAAAACATGCCGTCAGCAGTAGTGAAATATGCGCTGAGGTCTTAATGGGATGTTTCTATAGATCATTTCCACACATTTTATTTTAAAAATAAAAACCATATATTGACTTAAAGAAATACTCAAAATGGATTTTTTGAATAGCTCCAGCCTGGAGGACGGGATGGCTGCAGGAAATATCTCCTCTAATTTCACCTTGCAGAGCAAGTACAGCCAGCTGTCTATCTGGGGTCTGGCCGGACTTGTCAGCTTTCTCATTCTGTTTACAATCGTCGGGAACGTGTTGGTTGTTATCGCCGTTTTAACCAGCAGAGCTCTGAAGCCACCCCAGAATCTCTTCCTCGTCTCCCTGGCCAGTGCAGACATACTGGTGGCCACCCTGGTCATGCCCTTTTCTCTGGCTAATGAACTCATGGGCTACTGGTTCTTTGGAAAGATCTGGTGTGACATCTACCTGGCTCTGGACGTTTTATTCTGCACCTCTTCTATTGTTCACCTGTGTGCTATTAGTTTGGACAGGTACTGGTCAGTGACACAGGCGGTCGAGTATAACTTGAAGAGAACGCCTAAAAGAGTTAAAGGGATGATTGTGGTGGTGTGGTTGATCTCAGCCGTCATCTCGTTCCCACCGCTGATATCAATGGACAGGAGCAGCAACGAGGACAGTCCTCAGTGTATCCTGAATGATGAGACCTGGTACATCCTCTACTCCAGTCTCGGCTCATTCTTTGTCCCCTGTGTCATCATGATCCTGGTCTATATTCGTATCTACCAAGTGGCAAAGACCAGGACCAGAACAATGTCAGAGAAGAAGAGGGAGGTGGACTTGCCGCTGGAGAATGGGATGGACCAAGCCAAACCTGGCCGAGGAGGGTCACTGAAGTCCAGCAGGGACGGGAGTATGAAAGACCAGGAACGTGGGAACGGACACTGCCAGGAGCAGGCAGTTCGGTCTCCTCTACCGAACGAGCCCAAACATCCACCGACAGACCACGAGGACGACTTCGAGGACAGCAGCTCGTCAGACGAGAAACCTAAGAAAAGTTCCATTTCCTCCAAACATCAACGTGACGACAGAAAAGACCGGAAGTGCAGCCGGAAGAGCAGCTCCGCCTCTAAATACTCCAGCAGGAAGTCGCGTGCCAGCTCCAAGTCCATGGAGCTGTTCTCGTCCCGCCGCAAACGCCGGAGCACCGTCAACAGGAACAAAGTCTCCGCCGCTCGAGAGAAGCGCTTCACCTTCGTCCTCGCCGTCGTCATGGGGGTCTTCGTCGTGTGCTGGTTCCCGTTCTTCTTCTCCTACAGCCTGTATGGGATCTGCCGGGAGCCGTGCCAGATCCCAGAGACGCTGTTCAAATTCTTTTTCTGGATCGGTTACTGTAACAGTTCTCTGAACCCCGTCATCTACACCATCTTTAACCAGGACTTCCGCAGAGCCTTCCAGAAGATCCTCTGTAAGTCATGGAAGCGCTCTTTCTGAATGCTTCCCGCATGGATGGAGTTGTAAAAGACATTTTACCCAGCAGACTGTTCTGATGAAGATGAAGTGCTGGCCTGGGGGCCTTCACACCTCTACGTTCAGGGATTGTACTATGAAGGGATGATTTAACTACAGCACAGAAAAGGGTTTGAAGAGTAAGCTCGTATTCAAAGAGGAGGCTTTTATTCAATGCCATTCAGGCAGCTGTTGGACTCTGATGTGGGCTACGGCTCGTTTCCCCATCCTCATTGACTTCCCTTCCCTGAAATACAATAAACGGACTCATAACAGTAACTGTGAGGCGTGCACGCCACAGTGGCTGCACATGGATGAACTGCAGAGACACTTGATTTAAAATGTGACCTCATTCACTGGACATAAAACGAAGGCCTTGACAATCTGCACACAACCTTTGCTTGTGACATCAGATAGTGATATCTATCCTCTCTCTCTCTCTCTCTACCTTTCTATTACGTCACAGTCTCAACATGAGGACCAATGGGACAAAGGGGCTCCTTGCTTACTGTTTCAGTAGCAAAAAAAAGACATCCTCAAAAACTATGAAGTCATATTTCAGCATCAGTGTTCTGTGTGTCTGAGCTGGGTACTGCAGCGCAACATCTTTAACAGGACGTGTGTTTTGTGTGAACGTGTAGATGTGGCTTGGACTCTGGATACAGTAGCATGTACAGTACCCCATGTACCCTCCTGAGGAAATAGATAGAATACAGAGGTACTGCTGAGGCCAATGGCCACCCACTGAAGCTTTCACTGTGTGTGTGTGTGTGTGTGTGTGCGTGCGTGCGTGCGTGTGTGCATGGAGGAGAACGAGTGTATAACAGTGAAACTCTGTGGCTATGAAGTGAGCTGGAGAGTTTATCGCATCTCATCCCGACTGCCAGTAAGTGATCGTCTGTCTGTCTGTCCGTCTGTCTGGGGGTGTGTAAAGGTTTTATTCTTCCTGGTCAAGTGTCTTTCTATTCTCCACTATTCTATTTTCTGTCACACGTCTTTTCTCTCCCTTACAGCCACAAAAAGCACTTAGCCACATTAAAAACCAAACACCACCCTGTTCTAATGTCTGCTGCTCACACACACACACACACACACACACACACACACACACACACACACACACACACACACACACACACACACACACACACACACACACACACACACACACACACACACACACAAGGATATAAAATGACTTATCCAGTAAGTATTTCATCGTTACATTTCAATGTAATGCTTTCTTTTCATGTGTAAATAGTTGAAGGCAGTGCAGTAGTATTGTGTGGAGTCTCATAATCACACATGTATCAATATGCTAAAGATGTATCGTTTGTATAATGAACGCTTTGAAAGATTTTCATGTTACACCAACCTGTCATTTTCTAAAAGAGCCAGTGTTTACTTCACATCCAAGAGATCAAATAAAAAGATTACTTCAACTGTCATTTGAAAATTGAAAGATTGCATGAGTGCATTCTTCATTGCTATACACACACACACGCACGCACACACGCACGCACACACACACACACACACACACACACACACACACTTTAATGTTGTGGCACTGTTGTTTATTCATGACACTGTAAGCTGCTGTAATACACAAAGAATGTGATAAAAACGGAAATTCTATCAACAACATTCATGCCTGGAAGTATTTGCTGTGTATGAAAAAATACAAAGCTCGGTGAGTGATCTATAATAAATCAGTTTAATTGTTGCATGTTACCCGATGAGCGGGAGACTGAAGTCATGTGTTGAATTCACAAACAATCCAAACCCATCAAAGCTGCATTGTTCCGTTCACACGTCCGTCAGGCTTCAGATTCAAAGCCGAGCAACAACCAATCACAGCAGTTGTTCCACAGCTCCTTGCAATCCAAGTGGTAGTTATATAAATGCAAACTTTACTATGCATTACATCTTCTTTTAACAACGTACACTTATTTAAGGAGTTTAAAGTCCATTTAAATGAACATATTTGGATAATAGTAGGTGGTTTTGAAACACTTGAGCTGACATCACAGGGCTCGGTTTGGGTACCACTGAATTACATCAATAATTGATACGACATCCTCAGAACAATTAATACATTTTAAGATTCTAGAATAAAACAGGAAACATGGACTGGTTGTTATCCCCACAATCCTCCACTTTTTGAACTTACTGTCTAAATAAAAAGCACTCACTTGTGTTAAAATATGCAGTATACTTTATATTATTTAAGGACTTTTAAATAAAATTCTGTGATAGTTGCTGGAGTTTGTGAAATGCGTCCTTGTTGATTGGTTGATGCAGCCTGTGCTTCTAGAATAACCCGATGTGGTTGAACACTCTGTGCTGACAGCAGAGCACTTTGGTAATACATTTGATTTCCCAAGAGTTTGGATTTGACTCTCTGCACAAAGTTTCAAACTTGTGAGAATCTTTTGTAGATGAGACTCAAAACAGAATAAAATAAACTAACATTGCTAAGCTGCTTATTAGACCGAATGACAAAGTGAGACTTTACAGTTTACACACTAATGTGATCAAAGTCAAAACAGAGACACGAGGCTTCAGTATGGTGTTTGCTCTCCTAAATAACTGAAGTCTAACGGGTTAGGAACAAACTGCGTGGTTACATCAAATTAAATACCCAGCCAGTTTCATTTATCCATTCATCATGCAACTTCTGCATCTTCTAACAAGCGTCCACAAGAATCCCTGGAGAACCAGCAGTGAATGCACCAGGTATGAGCAAGAACCCATAAAGACGGGTGAGCTGCCTCAGCTTTTACCGACATGTTCTATCTGTAAAAGTATTTATTCATGTGTGTGCAGAAAAACACAGCTCACCAGAGACCCCCCCAATCCAATCAGAGGTCAGATTTGGGTGAGAGTTCACCAGAAACCCACATCATTCCTCTCTCTGCCTGCCTAACACTTATTTAGCCCCTGAAAGCTGAATGATGAAGCAGAATGGATTCTGTCAGGGTGTGAACAGTGAGTGTTCATGGCTTGCTGTGTCAGCAGGTCACATCCTCACGCAGTGGTTGTTTGCTCCTGTGCTACAGATCTGAAGCAGAACCCATCGGACAACGTTGAAAATGGAAATGCACCTCGTGTAGTTTTACCTCAGGTCTGTGAAGATGCTCCGAGGCCTCAGGGGCAGGAAAGGAGACCTATACATGTTTTCTTCATCATCAGCACTGTATTAATCTAGTTTAACTTATTTATCTGAGATCAAAAGAGCATTACTATACCTGAGTTTGAAGATCTTGCTGCTCAGATCAGACATTACCACTCGTCAAAACAAAAAATACATAAAATGTGAAATATATTCATGAACTGAGCTTAAACAGCATCGTTCCATAAATCCTTAACCGTGTAGCCTTCTGCTGTTGTCTGCGAGGATGATGTCTTCAACTCAGCCTGACCTTCCCAATCCCCCGTCTTCTCTGCCTCCCTCACACATGTCAGAACTCATTCTAGCAGGTCTCCATGAGTGCTCAGTAGGCGGAAGTGATAAATGAAGACGGGCCAGATTGGAAAGTATTTCATGTTGGCGCAGTATGTTGCGGTGAATACCCATGAGAGGTTTTAAAGCGGAAAGGGATTAGCTTTTACTTGGCCAGACAGTATATCGTCTTCTGGGGGACTTGAGGTTATTTGTATTTGAGGTATAGATTTGCTGATCTGTCTGATGAATCCGTGGACATTTGATTGACAACGTCACTCGGCCCACATCTATCCTCTTTTTCCCACTTTTTATTCTCCACCACCTTTCCCTCTGGTGTTCTCACACATCCTGTAGTTGGAACCTCGGCCCACTTAAACCTTATCTTCATCTCTACCTGCGTCTATCATCTTCCTCCTCATTTCCTTTTTGCAGAAACTTTCCACTTGCTCAGTGTTATGTATCAAAATCTTGAGACGCAACATCCTGAGGAACACTGTTTTGCACAGAAGGCACACAAACACAAATATATGTGACATGTGTGCAATAAAGTACCAGCATTAAAGGAATAGTTCCACTTGGAATATATCTTAATCTTCAATCTCATGTCTGTGCATTACATGGAGTCACTCCACCTTACATTCATGTTTTCACATATCTATACTTTACATTAACAGACATCTTCCTGGTCTATAATCTCTGGACATTAAACATTCTTTTTATTCTTGATATTGTTTTTATTGTTTATTCTTATTACACTACCAAAACCTCCAGCTGCTTTTCTTACAGACAACCACAACACACACACAGCCGTCCAGACAAACACCGTTAAAAGGGCTTCAGGCTATCAGCATGACAGATGTACACAACAAGTGAATAAAAACACACAAAACCACCTCTCTCTTGGTATTGACTAGCAGAGTCCTGCCAGGGACAGATAAAGGGATCCGTAACAGATTTCACTGTCAATGTCCATACCTTTAAGCAAAGAGTGTGTGACATACATCATGCAATTTACATGCTCTCTATCTAGACATGCAAGTATTTGATTACATGATACAAGTCCAAAAAGGATTCTGTTTCAGCGCTGAGAAGGCAAGTCAAAAGGTAGACGTGGATAATCCATTCCCTAATCAATGACCGCATCCTTTTATTTCTTCAGGGTTCTCCATACCTCTCCTCTCTTCCCAACAGAGATGGAAGAGATTCCATCGTTCACACACCATCTGCAATCAATCTCATACTCCTCATGCTAACCTATCTCCACCTCTGTCCTTCACCCTCTTCTTCTCTCTTCCTGAATCAATCTCTCTTCTGGTGCATTTGCATGACAGAGCAGGAGTAGAGTACGTACACACGCATTTTAACATCGGAGTTGTCATTGGGTTTTTCACAGAGGAATAGCACCTTTTCCTTTCTAACAGCACAGCCAGATGCTCAACTCTGATTGTTTTCCCCTATTGCTTTAGCATTTACAAGCTGCTCATCATAAAGCCAACACGTTGTATGTACAACCCTTAACTAAAGGGAAACATAAATAGACATTCTGTTTTATTGAAAGGTTATGTAAAACCTCTCAACTTGTCTTTTCCATCTTTATTTGTTTGGCCAAAAAAATATTGTGGACTGAAATATAGTGCAGAGAAAAGGTATACATACTCAAATAACCAGCAGTACATTATGAAAGAGTGGAAAGGCTGAAGGAGGAAGTGAATGAAGGGCAATCAGTTAACAGCTACAAATGCTCCACTGTTCTTTCCCCTTCATTTTTGTCTAAAAGTCTAAAACGTTTTGGTCTACAGCCATGCTAATGACTCTGCAATGCTGTACTTAGCTTTCAGCTAATTGCAAAAGTCTGCACGCCAACATGCTCACAATGATAATGATAATGAGCTGATGCTTAGCAAGTATGTTTGCCAGGTTCACCATCTTAGTTTAAACATCTACTAGCAGTTCTTACCTGAATGAATGTCTTTAACAAGTTTCATGGCAATGACAGCTGTCGAGGCATTTCACTCAAAACCACAATGTAAGAGGCAGAGGATCACCAGTCATTAGGATTCATCTTGGAACCATTAATTTCTGTTTAAAAGTTCCAGCCATCCAATACTGGTAAGATATTTAAGTCTGAACCAAAGCGGTAGAACGACCAACCGACCAACAGAACAGCATTGCATCCACAGAGCCATTCTGCTAACATGGCTACAAATACATGCAAATTGAGTAAAAACGAAATATCTCCTTGGACAAAAGCTGTGTATAAAGGCAGTATTTATCGTTGGCCAAAGACAAAAGCATTATTATGGGCGGATTGTGGCGCTATATTTCATCAGAGTATTTCATTTATAAACGTATTTCTCATGCTCTGATGTCTGATTAAACTGCCTCCATCCTCCAGCAGCCGTACACCCTCAGGGTCAGAAGTTCATTCCCTGCTCCTGCTTTCTGTTGTACTCTATCCATCCATCTCATCCCCCTCAGTCACCAGAAAATGAAAAATGACTTGGGTTTCCTCAAACAAAGCCAACAGAAGGAAGGGTGTCCATGGAAGATGATGCAGGTTTGATGGGCCATGGTCTTTAAAGGAACAAGTGCTGTCAGACGGATCAAAGAGACACCTCCCTTAATTCCCTCTTCATTTGATATGCTCAATTACATTACAGTCATTTAGCAGTCGCTTTTATCCAAAGCGACCTACAATAAGTGTATTCAAGAGAACTAGTCACCAGAAGTCTTAAGTGCATCTCCTTTTAAACAAGCATCTAAGAGCATAAACCAGAGCATAAGTACAGTGCAGAAACAAACTAGTACGAATACAATAAATGCAAAGTAAGTGCTAAGTGGAAGGGCTCAGGGTAGTACTTCTTAAAGAGGTGAGTTTTCAGCCTGATGAAAGATGGGCAGCGACTCCGCTGTCCTGACGTCAGTGTGGAGTTCATTCCACCACTGTGGGGCCAGGACAGAAAACAGCCGCAACCGGGTCGATCGACCGCAAGGACCTCTGAGCGACGGGGCAACCACTCGCCCCGAGGCAGCAGGGTGAAGTGGTTGGGCGGGGGTGTAGGGCTTGACCATGGTCTGGAGATAGGAAGGAGCTGTTCCTTTCACTGCCCTGTAGGCTAGCACCAGAGTCTTACACTGGATGCGAGCTCTTACAGGGAGCCAGTGTAGAGAACGGAGAAGGGAAGTTGTGTGGGAGAACTTGGGGCGATTGAACACCAGACGAGCTGCAGCTTTCTGGACAAGCTCCAGAGGTCTGATGGCCGACGCCGGGGCTCCTGCAAGTAGTGAGTTGCAGTAGTCCAGGCGGCAGATGACAAGAGCCTGGATGAGCACCTGCACCATCTCCTCAGTGAGGAAGGGGCGAATCCTCCTGAAGTTGTAGAGCAGGAATCTGCAGGAGCGTGTAACCGATGCAATGTTTGCTGAGACCGACAGTTGGTCGTCCAGGGTCACACCAAGCCAAGCACGCAGCGATGCGTGCCTCCACTTGAGTGTCACCGGGGGGAAATGACAAGACCAGCTGGGTGTCATCGGCATAACAATGGTAAGAGAAGTCATGCGAGCGAATAACAACCCAGAGATGTTGTGTAGAGCGAGAAGAGAAGGGGGCCCAGAACTGAACCTTGTGGAACCCCCGTAGTCAGCATGCGTGGTTCCGACACGGCCCCCCTCCATGTCACCTGGTAGGATCGACCTGTCAGGTAGGATACAAACAGGGAGAGTGCAGAGCCTGAGACGCCCATCGCCTCGAGGGTGGAGAGGAGGATCTGGTGGTTCACAGTGTCAAATGCCGCCGACAAGTCCAGGAGAATCAGGACAGAGTGACCCACCTTGAACCCGGACTGGTGGGGGTCAAAGAGGTTGTTCTGATGGAGATAGGAAGACAGTTGGTTAAAGACAGCACGTTCAAGTGTTTCGGATAGAAAGGGTAGAAGAGAGGGGAGGGAGAGCTGAGGGGGAAGAGCTGGAGTCGGTAGAGAGGGAGGACAGGGAGAGGGGGGCTGAGAGAAGGAGGATCTGATATCGTTTACCTTCTTGTCAAATCATCAGGGAGAAGGGAGGAAGTAGGAGGAGGGGGTGGGGGTTGGAGGGGTGAAGAGAAAGTTTCGAAGAGTTTTTTAGGATTGGAAGCAGAGGTTGGGATTTAGCACCGAGTCCGACAGCCATGGGGCAGGTGGAGTTGGCCGTGCAGGCCTGGAGGGGAAGGGACAGAGGTTGTCCAAAGAAGAGGAAAGAGTGGAGAGGAGAAGATCAGTAGCAGTATCAGGGGATAGGAGAGAGAAGGCTTCAGGGTCAGGGTGGGCCGAGGTAACAGAAGAGGAAAGATCAGCGGGGGAGAGGGAGCGGAGATGACTACGGGTAGAAACCATGTAGGTAGGTGGAGGAAGTAAGGGGGGAGAGGAGAGGAAGAGGGAGTAGGACATGAAATAGTGGTCAGAGAGCTGGAGGGGAGTGACGGAGAGGTTAGCAGTAGAACAGTGTCTAGTGAAGATAAGATCCAGCTGGTTGTCGGCCTTGTGGATAGGAGGAAAAGAGGAGGGGTAAAGGTCAAAGGAGAAGAGGAAGGAAAGAAGAGGTTCTAACTTATCAGTCTGGATGTTGAAGTCGCCGAGCAGGATGAGTGCTGAGCCATCGTCATGGAAGTGCGAGACTAATGTGTCGAGATCCTCCAGGAATTCACCAAGAGGCCCTAGTGGGCGATACACAACAGCAATGGTGAGCTTGACTGGATAAGTGACAGTCACAGCATGGAATTCGAAAGAGGACGGGGAGAACTGAGGAACAGAGACCAGAGAGTATTTCCATTTTGGAGAAATTAGCTCTGGGAGAGAAAGAGTGAGAGAAAGACTACACATCTGACAGAGCTGCGGGTGTGGTAGTGATTGACACACTTGACGCACAGAATGGGCTTTTGTACCATAATCTTTTCTGTTGGCTCAGCTCGTGAATTTAACACTCTCTCAGAGGGCTTTTACTTGAAAAACACTACAACATTATAAAAGAAAAAAATACATTTATGTTACTAGTGGAGTTATATTGAGGTTGCAAATTGCATCAATGCAGTGTTGTTTAGGGTGGTGATAAGCTGGAGCCTCCAGCATGCATTGGGAAAGAGGTGGGGAACACCCTGCAACATAAACGCATACGGACAAACACATTCACACATTTGGCAGTTTCCAACTCACCTCACATGCAAGACTGCAAAAAGGAGCCGAGGACTTTTGAACTGTGTTTTACGCAATAAAAAAATGTAAACGTAGACCTCATATTATATCATTTAGTTTTCGTGCATTTACATATCGTCATTTACATTGTAAGATATATTTTGGAGACATGCGCCTCTACCTGAGTTTACTATGAGAAAACCAAAAATAGGAGGTTTATACACAGATAAACATTTGTTTTAAAACCTGATTGTATGAATTGCATATGAACTACTCTTTTCCAGTGAATGATGGGATGGGCTCCTGGCCCCTGTGACCCTCCCACGCTACATACACCGAGCACACTTCTCAAATGGACGGCATAAAGGTATTCCGCTGGTATGCATCATTATACATATACAATACCACATTTTGAATGCAAAACAGACTGCATGAAAAATGCAGTAATGAAATAAATCATGAATATTATGCTGAAGGTAGTATGAATAACAAATCGCGTCATTCAAGTTTCCCTTTCCACATAAATGCAGCATGCAGAGTCCACTAAGGGAGCCGGAGTGAGACAGTTAGAGATGGGACAGAGTCATCACGATGAGCCGACAGGGGAGGGAAACCGCCATGTCAGCACAATTTTCTGCGGTAAGATTTTCCTATTAGCATTTTCTAGCCTTGTGTGAGAACATCATGAAAGAAAGTCGTGTGCACATGTAAAGAAACTCCAGCAGGGCATGGTGCTGGTCGCAAAGACCGAAGCATGGAGGAGTCCTCACAGTGGCATTAAAGCTCCCCAGTGAGATACGCTTTATTGGTAACTTTATGATGTGATTTGGTGATCATGAAGTCAGCGGTTGCGTCTTGTTTATACCTCTCATATCACTTCTTGAAACAAAGTCTATTTCACAAGGGAGCGTAGACACCTTCCATTTCATATTACAGACATAATACACCTCCAGTTCCATCAGTTTCCTGTTATCTCTCAGTGACAAACACTGTGTTCAATCAGATATACCAACTGGTGAATACCATAACAATCTGCACCATGTTCCCAGTCTACTATGAAACTGTGCAAATGATACATGATACATTTCAGATCTGTGATCTCTATCTGCTTCGTTTACTCTTTCTGAAGTGCTAGGACAGAACACTGGGTATTGCAGAATACCCCGTTGCTATCTGTAAATCTTTACAGTTATGTTACTCTATGCATAAATCAGAGATGAACTCCAGTTGACACAGGCTAAGTTTAATGCATGGGAACAGAGCAAAACGATCATATAGAGTGCAACTGATACCTCAATTCTATTTATCTCTTTTCATGAGCGATGCATTGCAATTTATTCCCTCTCTGCTTCAGGGGCCTGGGAGTGTTTGCAGTATAGCAGTGAGTCATTAAGCAAAGCAATTTGCACTTATTAGCCTGTTAATCTCCCTAATTAATTTGACTCTTGGGGAAACGGCTGAATATAGACAGTCTCTTGAGGAATAATCCTGGATTGGCTGCACACACTGACACACGCAGTGCCCACACTTATGACTGCACACCTGCAAGCTCACACACTCACTTGCACACCAACATGTGCAGAGACTCAAACTCCACATTCACACAGACACAAATACAATTATTTACTTATTAATAATACGTGTCTTGTTTGCAGTATCTATATGCTGCTGTAATCCTGTGAATGTCCCCGCTGTGGGACTAATAAGGGATTATCTTATTTTACACAATTAAATCTGTCGATTGACATTTTTACATTAACTTTAGTTCAAAAGGTTTATAGACCTTCAGCAGTTTGAGATGTACCAGGGAAGAGTGAGAAGCACCTTTATATTAGTTCATATTTAATAATAACAATAATACATTTTATTTGTATAGCACTTTAAAAAGGTACTTTACATGGTAAAAACTGGGGAGGGGGGTGATGTGATCTCTTGTGCAGGGGTGGAAGAGCAGACGGGTGTATTGTAGTTTGTTGATGATTTTGATGGATGTGCAATTTCCCTCATTTAAGGGAGATCCTACCTTATCTGTTTTATTAATATTTCTATCTAAGATTATTTCATTATCTGACTGAATTTATTTGGCATTGAAACATCAAACTCATTTACATCCGGATATTGTATTGTTCTCACCGGACGGTTGTAATGGGCAGATGGGAGGTTAAGCTGTGTGAAGTGGCAGCTGTTGCTCTTCGGGCATCTCTGCATCTTGGATCTCGTTGGTGATTGAGGTTTGTTGGAATCGCATTCTTTCATCTCTCACTGTGTGGTAGTTGGTTCTCCGATACCTTCGGAACCTGGTCGTCTTCTTCGCTGAGGTTCGCCTAGAACTGTTCTTCCTAGTCTACATCTCTCTTAGAGGCTTTTCTCTTAAAGTCTCTTTCTCTCTATGGGTGCTGGAATAAATCTTCAACGTGAAACAAGAAAGGTAGGGTGAACATTGTAGAGTGTCGAGAGTCTTATCCGCTCTCAGTATGTCCAGGCACGTGGTACATTCAGAGTCCAGGCACTCAGTGACCCTAGAGTTTCTGACGAAGCCTTAAGTCATCCATTACTCAGATGAGAGGTCAAAGGTCAGTTCTCATTAACAGTAAAGACATAGAATAACCTTCTTCATTCAGTTATCAGAGACACAATTGATTTCCCATTCAAGCTTAATGTAGGTTTATTCGTGGTTAATCTGTTTTATTGATCGCAAAGTGTCTCTATGTGTGTGTGTGTGTGTGTGTGTGTGTGTGTGTGTGTGTGTGTGTGTGTGTGTGTGTGGACGTACGGTGGTAAGATATTGATCCGCAGGTGTTGGTGCTGATCCTGAGATCAACAGATAGTTATTAGAGTTAGAAAGGGATGCAGGGGAAGACTGAGAGACAAGAAATCAACAAGGTTCTTACTCATTAACCGCTGGCTCTTGACTCATTGCATAGAATCAACCTTTAAGGAACGGCAATGAAGAGTCGTGGGCTAAAGAAGAGATAAAAAGTGGAGATGAAAGAAACAGGAAAAGAGTGGAAGAAGAGGAGATGGCAGCTCTAATAACCGTGATGAAATGCTGTTTTGCAACTGTGGAAGGAGTCATTACAATTGCAGTAAACAAGCAGTTACAATACTTCCATCATTCAGGGATGGACATGAAGATGTGAGTAGAGGAATAAATAGGCATGGAAACAACAGAAAGTCTGGAGTAGGTGTCAGTGAAGGCAGCTGAAGGTAATAGCAAGTCAAGAATTATATTTTCTTCTATGTAGTGGCATGTAGGACATGTCTGCACTAAAGGAACACTATGCTTCACCTTTGCTCTAGTGTCACACTGCTCCTCTGGGCAGAAATAGAGCATGATGCCCCCTTTCTCCCTTCCATCCTTGCCCTCGAGAGTCTGTGCACGGGTCCTGCTTCTGTCATCTTGACATGTTTGCACAGGCCCTCCATTTCCTGCCATCTCGCACAGAAAATGTATCCCCCCAGATTTATTTGCACTTTTCTTCTCACACTGCCAGGATACAATGTACCTGGAGAAAGGCAGTTTAAAAAGCCTACATGGGTGTTTGTGTGTGTGAGTGTGATGAAAAAATGTGCATGAAACTGTGCCAGTGAGTGAGAAGCCAGCATGCACAGGTGAGTAAGTTAGAGCTGGGGCATGCAATACAACACGAGTCACAAAATCTTCCTCACTATACTTCACCCTCTCCCTCTCTCCGGATTACACCAGATAATCCTGCAGCTGAAGTTGCCTCTGACGACACAATGCCTTGTGCAGCTTTTTGATGGAAATGATAAAGAAATCCCGCCCCCGCTGAACCACAGGTGGTCCCACATGGGTCTGGATCTACATGGTTTCTAGTAGAACGTGGTGTATAGCCCTGCAGCGCGAGATGCCTTTGCTGCCCCTAAAGGAAATGTCATGGGATAATGGAATCATAATGGAATCTGTTGTTCGTAGTCCATCCATCCCATGTACAGCCCAGGCCTTGGTGATGGATGCACAGAAGCGTCTCACACATGGGAGTAAACCTGTTACCGTGATGACTGTATTGGAAACAGCTCTTCTACGCTTTACACACAAAAGATTGCATTTCATCTATGAATTCATGGGGTTTAGCCACATCACAAATCTCCAATGGTATAAATTGAAGCTTTGAGATTGAATATGAAACAACATATGACATGTCCATTAGAAAATCTGATTCTGTCGCACCGACATAGAGCCAAGGGGCGTTATTTCTATCAGGTGTTCCCTTCTTTAAAACAATGTTTTCTCCATCTGCAGCGGCGTGCCCTCAGGTGTATAGCTGCCAAATTAAATAATTTAATTGAACAGACTGCAGCAAACACAGGGGAGCAGTGGGAGTGGAAGTGTTACAGTTTATAGGGAACAGGGAAGTGGAGAGGGTTCTGTGGTGAGGAAAGCCAGATAAAGAAGTATGAAAACTCTGATGTTGAGAGTGGAAGCGTCTACAACGGGCTTTGAAAGATGAAGTTAGTATCTTACTGTTGCCGTGCTGCTATTTGTTCAGATAGTTTCTAACCTTAGAGGCTTAGAAAGATTTCATCTTGGTGGATGACCAATAACATGTGAGGTGACACTGACTGAGTTAAGTGTGAGCCAGATCAGAAGTCCCTTCTCTTCACTACATACGATGGTGTATATGCAGGCTGACAAGCTCTATAAACCTCCTCAGGTAATGTATGGCTTAAAAACATTCATCCAGTTTCTTCTGTCTGCTGGACAAATGAGAGGGAGAACAGGAAGCAAAACATTCATTTAAAAAAATCAGCAATGTGACCACAGATGAGCCAGTCTCTGAAATGCAAATAGTGTAAAATGAATGACTGCGCTGAGACCACAGTGAACGTGTGTTTGTGTTTGGTGTGAATGAAATCTCTCAGGTTATAAGCTGGGCTGCTCTCGTCTCTCTCTGTTTCTTGTCTCACTGATTAAGAGACATTTGACAGTCCCGTGCTCTTTATTTCTGCTTGTTTTAGTGCAGCATGATGGGCTGACAGGCGGTGGGCTGTGAACGCAGGTCCAGAGGGAACCGCTCCTCTACTGTCACTGGGGAACGGAGGTTTCCCTGGAAACAGACAACAAATCAGGCTCGAAAAAAGCATCCGAGGAATCCAAACGCAATAAAGACGACACACGTAACCACGTTAATGTACGATGCTATGTCATCGTACATTTACATGTACATACATGTACTAGAGTAGTTATTAAACTATAAATTACACTCATATACCTGTGCCATTGTCTATATTAACAGTATAAATGAAGGATTTCAGTTCTTTAAAAATATGATCAAATATTTCTGCAAAACTGTACAAAACAATATATATATATATATATATATATATATAAAACCCCCAAGTATTCACAAATACAGTATTTAAAGGTGCAATGATGAACATTTTAACATTAACAGATCAAATGGCTTCTTATATGCCAAAGAGTTTGCTAGTCGTGACGAACCCACAGGAAGTTCCCCTCAGCTCCACGCAGCATTTTAGCCTCTTTCGGCTCATTGTTTTGGTGTTTTTCAGGTGTTTTCAGGATATGAGCTCTGATAAATCCACGGTACACTACAAGCATAAACATGACAAAGTTAGCAACTAGCATAGTGGAATGGAGCATTTAGCAGCTAAAGATCCAGATGTTTTCTTCAAGAGATAAAAGGAGAATGAATTGTAGAAACATGACTCTACGACACAAATGTTTGTTTCCGTATCTGCTGGATGCAGACAAAGCTTAACAAGTTTTTCAACAGATCTTTAACATCAATCTCAGTTAATTTGGTGTATGAAGAGTATTTACTAATCTATGAACACTATTAAATATCCACCATAAACCTCTTTGACAGGTTGTATTTCATGTATTCGCTGTAGAAAACTAATATAAACTCCAATGTTTGACAAAGATAATGACAAGTTTAAAAAGCATTGTGTTTCAATTGCAGGGAACTCGTGTAAACCGTGTCGTCTTCACATTTGTGTCACTGGAGGTAACTAGAGGAGAGGGGACGTTATCTGCCATGTATCAATCATCATGCTCAAGGCATGACGGAGAAAATATGGATTCTCTCACTGTAAGAATCTGTACATCAAGTTTTCATTTTCCGTCCTTCAGTATCTCTTTCAACACCTCACCACCGCTCTATCTTAGTGGCTCTCTGGCTCCCTTTCTCTGCTGCACCTCCGCAAGGTCAGATTACCCAATTACTCCCCTTGTTGAGGAGAGGTAGAGTGTCCTTCTCCCCTCTTCGGCTCTACACGTGATGAGATCAATAGCACTCCTGGTCCAAAGTTAGAATGCCTCTTGGCTTATTAGCACCTTATGAGCCACCCTCCTCCGACGAAAACCGCACTCTCTCAACTTGGGTTTCCCCGTCACAGTGGACAGCAGGTGAAGTGCTTCATCAGAAGACAATGAAAAAGAGAAATTACACCCACTCCTGGTATCGACTCCTGACACGAAGGTGAAGCATCCGGTGCACCATTCCTGGTGAGTCTCATTGGATTACAGCAAAGCTGATAGTAATTTGGAATAAAACCCACCAACCTTATTTAATTTGAAGATGATTGTGCTTCATCCATCCGTCAGTACGGTAGAAGCAAAAAGATGCAGATTATAATGTGTTTGCTCACTCAGCTGTTCCTCCTGCACTGTGTTGTGTTTTATGGATTTGTATGATGGTTAGAGCAGAGAATATTGGGTTTAGTGTTACACTGAATAAAGATGCAGTAATAAACTAAAGCTTTAGTGACTGGACAAAGGTAAATTGAAGTGACTTCACACCTTACCACATCATTATTAACTCAGCCAGGAGAATGATGCGATCATTTATGTGTGCATGTGTCTGTGCGTGCATCTATGAGTGAGTGTGCCCCTCTGTGTCTGTCCACGGTTAATCTGGCATTCTGCTGCAGAAAACTGCATAATAGTCATGGCTGCATGCTCAAGGACCTCTCGTGGTTACAGTGAGTCACACTTTCTTAAAACACCTTTTATTACCTGTGTGATACTGCTATTGACTGCCTGCTGACGCCTCACTGACTACTCTTAACTGGCCTTCGGACAGTAAGGGCAGCTAGCTGAGTGCATCTCTGACCCCCTGCTCCTCACGCTCCACCCAGACATACAGCAGAATACTGTCTGCTCGCTGTTATTGCTTTGGATTACCAGTACACACACTGCTGTCACTCAATCACACGACGACTTCTATTACGACTACGATCCGATTGCCTGCATACATCACCGCTAATTTTTGCCTTTGAAAGAGATGTGTTTTACTACACGGTTGTTGACGGGGGCTGGTATTCTTTCAATCACACAATACAGCAGTGGTCGTTGGAGACGCGCCTGGCGGAGATTTGCACTCTTCTTAGAGCACCGTTGTTTTTCTTTTTCTTTGTTTTTATTGCTTTGAATTGTGTTGAGAAACTTCTTCTCTGTTTTTCCAAATCTTTCGATATTTCTGTTGTTAATGTTTCACCCTAAAAAACAGTGGCCATTGAATTCACAGCAACAGTAATGTTTCTGCTTGAAGTAACTTCACAAAAGCAAAGTCATTAGTTCCATTAGGTCTGCATCACTCTGCTTCACTGCACGCTGGTTCTGCTCACACCGAGCCCGATTACACTTCAGCCTTTCGTTCAGTTCTGTCTCCGTCTCTCACAGCTTCACATCTCAACTTTTACCACAAGAGATATATTAATGAATTTGCCGTCATAAAATAACACTCATGAATTCACAGCAATTAATGCATACAAGACTGCCTGGAAGCACTAATGCAACCACACACACACACACACACACACACACACACACACACACACACACACACACACACACACACACACACACACACACACACACACACACACACACACACACACACACACACACACACACACACACACACACACACACACACACACACACGATTAAAAATAGATGTGTTAACATACATAATATGTGTGGAGCATATCTAAGGTGCACAAGGTGCACATACATCATATACTGTGTGTGTCCATGTTCATGAGCAAGAAAGAGATGATTAGAAACCGTTGATTAAACAGCTCTGAAGTGAATCCCTGTTATCTTGACTAATAACAAATTAATTAACCTTCTTTGCATAGAAAGCTGTTAGTGATGCTGGCGCACACACACATACACACACACGACAGTCACACCCATTGACATCGTTTCATACAAATTACCAAAACTGGCTGCCGGGTGAATGAACAGAGATGAGTGCATAGCTTACAATAGGAGGTTTTTTCATTAAAAACAGCTGTCTGTTGCAGCTGGAAATGAAGGTACTGAGCGTCTCTGTGGAGTCCTCATTGTGGGAAATCCTTTTCACATTAATAGTCCTTTGACCCCTTTTCAATCAAGACATATTGCTGAGAGCAGCTTAAAGGACTATAATGTCTCTAATTTGTTAAGCATGCATACCCAGTCTGGCTCCTGGTAGAGACACATCAACTCACAAAAGAGGTGACAGTTTGTGTCACCAAAATGTTTGTCATGTCATGCTCTGGTGAAACATGCAAAGGGTGGTCCAGCCAGTTAAGGAACAAGTAAGAGAGGGAGGGATGACTGAGGAAGCAAATACTCTCAATGATAAACTTACAATTCACTGGCGTGCAAACACATCAGAGGGTGTAATGCTTACTAATCACGTTGGTTGTTCTTTCCCCAGTCCCTTCTACAACATGAAATATACATCACCTAATACCTGTTAGTAGCCTCAGTCTAACAGAATCCTTCTGTTCCCCACATATTATCTGTATCTGCATATGCCAACTGTAGATCCCTATAAAACTGTGAGACGCGAAAGTCGCCAGTTATCCTATATATATATATATATGTATGTATGTAAATGGACTCATTCTGATGGATCTCACTTCCACAGAGGACAATGGCACTGATGCATAATGTATGGGACATTAAAAAAAGCCAAGGAAGCTAAAGAAAACACACTTCAGCATAAAGAATCACGGCGGACACGTGTGTATAAGGAAAAGAAACTGAGCCCGGAGCGATACTCGGCGCTGCACGGCTGTCCCCACCTTGTCAACACAGTAATGAGTACACTGCTTTGTGTTGTGTTCGGTATGTGTTTGTGTGTGCAAGGCCGCCCTGTAAGCTCATTGTCATCGAGTTGTCAAGCTTTGTTACTGGTGCCGCAGGGAGGCTAGATACACCACGCAATCTCAAGACCTTTTAAGACCGTCAGACCCGATCAGCCCACACGGAAAGAGTCACAGAGGAAACGTCTAAGAACATACAAGACAACGCACACAAGTTGAATGATCCTCAGTCCACATTGAGGTGAGTGTGCTTTGTCTTGGAACAGCTGAAGGTTAAGTTTGTTGCTCCCTCTCAGTGCACGCTGACATGCGGTTGATGTGGAGGACATCCTGGAGAAGATCACAGCAGGACGGAGGCGCACCAACAACACTAAGCAAGACACACATTGACAGGGAGGGCCACCTTTTCAAATCAAAGGTCTACTGAGAAACAACACACAGAGGTCAGTACCTGATCTCGACATCCAAGCTATCCACAGCTCTCAGTGCAAGGGCCACGATCAGACGGCATTGGTTGAGACGCAGATGAATGGAAACCTGACTGTGCTTAAATGGATTGCAATGCAAACGTGCATCGCGACATTCATGTTCACCAGAGGATGAATCATAATGTAGTTTTGCCCTAATACTAACATTGCCCTTAGTTTATACATATAACATTATCAACTTCTCACAATATTCTCCAGCGAATACACTTCTTCATCTTAACCCACCGATGGGTGAAAAGGTCGAGCACACATTCTGGAGAGAATTCTTTCAACGTTATCATTCAGAATACTCTTTCAAATAACTTAACATTTCATGAATAACTCCATCAGTTTGAACTTAACACATCCATCCAAGAACTACATTTCCAATAAAAAAAAACAACCTTTAATGGAGAACAAATATAATCCAGTAGAGGAACCAGAAATAGCTTCATGTGTTATTCCACATTCAACCCTCTCTGGTTCAAAACACAGTTTAGAAATCCAGAATGCCTCCTTGGTTTTTTAACTAAGCTGTCTGACCATAACCATAATTTACCCACAATGCATTTGTCATAACTAGAATCTTTCCCTAAGCTTAATACCATAGTTCCCATACGCATCAAACACAATCAGGAGTTTTGCAGAACTGTCCCATACAGACGTTGCATTTTCCCTGCATGAAAAAGATAAATCCGAAACGTAAAGTTTAAACCACTGTAAGAGAAATATAATCTGCTGGGAAGACATAAAGATAATATTCTCTTCAAGAACACAAATGACACATTAAAGTCCATCACCAGGTGGCACATCGGTCCTATAAGCAAACAACACAACAACACCAGAGCACGGTGCTGATACTGCAGCAGCAGCAGCAGCAGCAGCTGTCACTATAAGGGTAACCTTCATTTAGCCTTTTGTGTGACAGTTGAAAAGTCATACACAAAAGGCGTCATGAGCCTATTTCCCTCAAGGGTCTAACAGGTCACAGAACTTGTGATTTTAGTCTGTGACTGCACTCTTGGGATCAGCACATTCGTGACATTGAACCGTGTGTGTAACGTGCTCTTAGTGCACACACTCCCTCAGGAGATATAAGGAAAACGTGGGTTGACAGAGGTCTGCCAACCCACATACCCCTCTTCACTTCCTCCCACAGAGAGAGACTCTGTCTACTTCTGGTTGGTATCACTTCCCCCCCCCCCCCCCCCCCTTTTTCTTTCCCTCTCTGCCGCTTTAATGTAATCATTCACCGGTGAACTCAGGAAACACATACTCTTATTGGGTTGCGAGGACAAAGGAAGTGCATTTGCGCACTCACACTAAGCCGGGCAAGAAGACATGCACGCGATCTCTGCGTGGCCGACACTTGTTGCTGCTGCTGCTGGACGGGAGACTCTGATCCAATTTCCCTTTGATTAACTTTCAGCCAACATACTCGGCTCCTCCCCTACAAACACAAGGAGGGAAACACTGAGTGATGCCAGTTATGCTTTTTCCATTCACTCCTCTTCATTTTGTCCCAATTGTCTCTGTGTTCCCTGCTGTGTTATTAGAGGACATTACATTACAGCTGATTCACTGTTTGACCCCCCCCCCCCCCCCCCTTCTTCAAGGAGGAGTTAACGATGATGAAGGTGTCTGCCCTCAGCCTCACATATTCAATTTGCAGGGCCCAGGAGGCACTTTGCAAAATGAAGAGAGGGCTGTTCTTAGATGTAGTAAGCCATGACTGAGATAGTCTGAACTTCAGCTGAGGACTAACATTGGTCTCTTCTTGATTCACTACATGTTGTCAGTAAAGACATAACCAAACACAGCACATCATTACTGAAGGATAAGGCTGTTGATATTGTTTATTTTTCTCATTGTCTGACATTTTTGACTTCCCCAGCCCGTCTGTGGCACTCGATCCAACACTCCTACTGAAGACATACGGTATACATCTTCAGGTCACAACACACGGTTGGAGACGTGTTGGAGATACTTTCAGCCTTGGGCTGGTGGTCTAGTGAGCATTTATGGCAGCAGGACAATGTATGTGAGATCAACACTAAATAATGACAGTGTGTACGTAATAAAGGACGTCCCCCACTGTAACAGTGTGGCTTGTTGGTGCACTTGTTAATGCTTTAGAGGAATCTATCAGGCTCTGACTACACAAACAATAATTGTTGTTTGATGGGAATGCTTTTCTTTTATCACACAAACCTTCTATTGTTGTGTGCATCCCAGCACCTTTAATGTCTGTGTTGCCCCTATGTTGTGTGTTTCTGATTGAGTTCATGTTGTATTCTATTTATCTTATCTTACCTTGTTTGAAAAAGAATTCCGTTGTGTAGGACAATAAAGATCAGTATTGAACTTTTAAGTTTAGAGTGATACCATTTATGATCAAACTGGATTTATGGAGGTAAGGAATCATTGAAGGCCCTGAGCAGCTAAATATTTCGTCCTTTTTTACAAAGGTTCACCTTAAAATTGCTTATGAATGCACCCCACGTTATTGAGCAATGAAACCCCAAGTCTGCATTTATAGCAAAGTTTCATTTTTCACAAATGTAATGAAATAATCTCAATTCATCATTTCTAGCGGTACAGTGGCACAGTGGGGACGGAAGCTAAACTAGAATTTCAGATCCGTTAAAACAGCCAACAGATGATTATGTCTAGAAGACCAGCTGCAAACCCGGGCATGCATTCTGCATAGAGCCTTCACACGTGTGTGTGTGTGTGTGTGTGTGTGTGTGTGTGTGTGTGTGTGTGTGTGTGTGACAGACTACACTGTGCCGTTTTAGAAACACTAGTTAATTACACCCTTTGGAGCAGGTCGCACCTGTCTTTCTATATAAAAAAATCATTCTCTAGCAGAGGACGTGAGCTGAATCCATCTGTATGTGTGTGCTTATGTGGAGGTGTCCATTTGGCTACAAGGGAAAAGAAAGAATAATGATGAACACCGACCTGTCCCGGCCTACTTACGATCACATTTATATTTGTAACACTGCCAAACATCAGGCTTAACTGCAAGTTCAACCCCGAGATGAAAGGGACGGTCTGAACTGTACTGGAAAGCAGAATAGACTTCTTCATCTTGAACTTGATCCCTAAGTTAAAATCCATGCCATGCAGTGACAGAGATGTTTAATGAGATTTGTAAATCATCTTTTTCCTGCTGTTGTAAAATAGTCCAGAGTAAGCCTACTGTCTGTCTTGACACCCCTGAAAACTAGCTTTTAATCAGCCATTTCTAGGTCTGGACCATTAACAATACGAGGGCTTCACTCTGCCGATGCATCAGTCTGCAGGTTGGACCAAAACCCATGATTATGATCTTAACAATACTGAGTTCTGTGCATTCAAAACTGTGTGCCACAATGCTGATTTCCTATATCCTTGTTGTCCTTAAGTGCACTACACACATCCTGCTTTTCATTCTAAAAGAGTTCTCTGAAAAGGTTATTTCCAATATCACCAAATATTCTCCAAGATGTGCAGTTCAGTGGGGCTTGAGAAAACACAAACACTTTACTCTGAAATACATCACGTCCTGTCAGTGGTTGTAACTGAAACATAAAGAAGGAAACATTTAAATACACACCAGAATCAATTGCAATCAGCCACCAACGTCACGGCTGATGCAGCTCAGAGACGGTAAGATCTGAGACCTTTGCAGGCTGTGTTCTGATATTCAAGATTACTACATCGTCATCAAGATAAAGTTAAGAGCAGATACTCTGGTAAAGGAAACAAGAGTATCTTAACAGTATACGTTTAACTAAAGATACGTAGAAAAATGCAATATACAAACGTAGAACAAAAGGGATTTGAGCTGTAAACAAGGTGACCCACAGACAATGAAATACTAAACTATGAAGTATTTCACTGATCTGTCATGTGAGCATATGAGAAAAATGGCAGTGAGGTTGTGCAACCTGAGATTTATGGTTCCACTGACAAGGTCAGAGCGACGTGGTTGTACATGAAAGTACACTTACTGAGCTTGCTTCATTGCACTGCCGTGAATCCGTAGCAGCAACAAGAGAATAAAGCCAGCAGGGCACCTAAGTTATAGCAGCAATGACATCCAGTATGAGGCTAAATGTAATCTAACGGGGGAGTAAAGCAAAGTGTGATGCTGCTGTGAGAGTATACGATTCTGGCACATATTGAAGCAAGCGATGATGCTCTGTATGAGCTCATGAGCTTGAGGGGGGAACATCAAATGAACAAACGTTAAGATTAAATGATTATATATATCTATAGAACCACAGTGTTTTCGGTTTGTGTTTGCAGGGTTGGAGTGTAGCTTGTTTGCCAGCCTTGTTATCTATTTGAATATCACATTCTTGTGTTCAGGATGCAACTCCGATGAGCGTACATGCAGACATTTGTTACATTTGATTGAGTACCTTTATACTTCTCATTCAATATAATATGAGAGAAGTCTTCATTTTAGTTCTTGGTTCCTCATTATTTCAGATTGTAAAATCATCCCAGACCAGAGTGTTCCCAAAGTTACACTTGAATTGCACTTGTGCACAAAATGTATTCATACATCTACCCCCTAAGTTAGGAGTGTGCACACATACTTTAATTTTGGGATGGAGTGAGCGTAGTACTTCAGTTTTCATGAATAATCAGGAGTGTAGAGCTGAACTCAGGGCGCTGCTGTGAAGAGCTTATTCTTCTGCTCATGAAGTCATTAATCACATTTTGTCTACTTTGAAGCACAATAGTAATGTGACATTTTTGCCTTGAAATTACTAAACACAACCAAACCATTATAACTAATAAACTAAAATAGATGATAGGGCTCACTTTGTGAACACATTCACACCGGCAGACAACCTGTGCTCAGAACACAATGAGCTGATTGTCTCCTATCTGTGCAAGAGAGGCCACGTGTGGATTCAGACCTCATTGGTGGGAAATGTCAAATGGGTTTAAACTGCAGTGTGCATGTGAATAAATGTGTGCATTTCTGAAGGCACCATCTGTGCGCTGTACTGTATGCTGTGAAGGCTTTAACTGAAGCAATGAGCAGCATGATTTGCTGTAACTTCCTCCAGTCCAGTGCTACAAACCTTTGTTCCCAGTGAACACAGCCCTACCTGATGGTGAGCCCATTATCACCGCTACATATACAATTTTCTGTAATCAAGTGATACTTTGTACCCTGAGACTCAACCTGGGGGCAGAAATAATGCAAATATATGAAACGTGATGCTGCTGGTGAACTACCATCTCTACAGACCTGCAATTGATTTTTATCTGGATAACGACACTAATCTCAGTCTTTTCACAAGTCCAACTGTGCAGCACAAAACAAACTATTCTGTAAAAAATACAAGGTCATCACTCCAGCTTGTTTTCACTCATGAAAGGTTCCTCTTGTTAGTGGAAGAATGGCACCTACGTACAGTACTACGCAGCTGAGACAAGGCTGAGCAGTGACAGCTTGGACTTTACTTAAACGACAAACACACGCACAACACACACAACACACACAACACACACAACACACACAACACACACAACACACACAACACACACAACACACACACTGCCTTCGGTACAGTGGGGGGAGGACTATTTACTATGTATTTACATACACCCCTGGGGCAAATTAAGCATAGCAGTATTACATTTTAATTGCTACTTGAATGATATGCAACTGTATGTCCCGCTTTAAAACCAATGTATATTTTAATATGTTGTGCCTCGCTGCCCCAGCACTAGCAGCATTCACAATCTCTCGTGTCGTCTGGGGGTTTTATAGTGTACAGAAAAGAGTCCCCTAACCCCAGGTTTACCTGGAACTAAAGTTGTCCAATCCTGCTTTGTCCAACTGACACATTGAACCAAGATCAGGTAATTCCTTTCATCTGCAGATTGGAAAAAAGGTCACTTATGCTTTTATCTTGACTGCTGCAGCACACTTCAGTCTGGTGTCAGCAGGAGAAACATCCAAACACTGCAGCTGATGCAAAACCATGCTGACCTGGTTACCTGTGTGTTTTAGGATTGCTTTTAAGATGTTATTGCTCGTTTCTAAAACCTTGAATAGCCAGGCTCCTGCCTAAATCGGTACTCCGCTAACTCACTAATAGCCTGATTGTTGCTACAGATCCTCTGAAAGGGCCCCGCTAATGGTTCCTAAATCTCAAAGTGACCGGGCCTTTGCTGTGAAGGACCCTCAGCTCAGGAACTTTGTGGCTTAATGTGTAAATTAGGATGTAAATAAGAGCTTCTTTAGTAACAGGACTGCACTGCATGCGTTAATGATAATCATAATGATGGCGGCCAGACTGAGATGAAAAGTCCTTCATCCACTCAGAAAGCACAAGAGACTCTATTGTAATGTGTAATCTCTTCCCCTGGGTTTTTCACAAGCTCTTTTGGTGCTTTGATCTTGGATGGATAACAGAGATCTGGGTGAGGAGGTCACACTGCAGAGAGCCACTATGAGGATTCAGTCCTCTAACACGACTGAATCCTTCTAATAATTTGACCTTTTTATCCCCATCTACCGTTTTGTCCGTTATCTCCATCTTTCACCCTTCCGTGTCATGTCCTGTGTCTTCTCCTCTTCCCTTGTTCTTATCCTCCACTTCTTTTACAATCCTTGCAGCACTTTTCTTTCCTGTTTCTTCCATTACTCGACTGTTTCCATCACAGCTATTTCTGTCACTCTCAGTCCCCGTTCTACTTTAATTCCTGCCTTCCTGTTTGTGTCATCCATTGTCCTGCTCCTTCCTCTACACCAATCAAAAGACGTTTCCCAGATGAGATCTTGCAGTAGCCTCAGTTGTTGAGGACGATGGTCTAACTCAGACATCTACCTCCATTTGGTAACCCTAACAACGCCTTGGTTACCAAGATGTCATCATAACTGCATCTGCTCCCAAGGTAATGGCTTGAAATTCTGTTTTTGATCGTTGCACGGTCAATAAAACGGCTCATCGAGGGTGATCATGAGCTGACTCTCCTCGGAGTGTTTTTCTGTGAGTGTCCTGGTCTGCTTGAATAAGACCCGGTCACCAGCACTTGGTTTCATAAGCTTCTGTCAGCTGCTTTCTGCTAGAGAAAGTTCATTATCTCCCCCCCCCCCCCCCCCATCTGGTGCTTTAAATGTTTCACAGAGGGAATCACAGGCAGAGAACCAGCCTCATGAGAGAACTCATGATAACTCATCATAAATTATGACTCAAAGCCTATAATTAAGTTTCTGAATGTAAAAATGACAGTCGCGCTCTTTGCCAAGCTTGGAAGGCATAACTCTATATACTCATCACCCATGTATCGTGCTAAGAGGATAAGTAAAGTGCAAAGAAATGAAAACGCCTGGATGAACACATTCCTCAATCTCTGAGTCGCCCTAAAACTTAATAATAAAAGTGGCGTTTCTTTTATAAATTAAGTAAATCGCCCACGCATCCCCGTCTGACAGTCACTTCTCCAACTCCCTGCCTCACACTTCTACTGATCATAAAGACCTGTAGTGCTCCATCACAAAAGAAGCATAGATAAAGGCATCGTATGCTTTTAAAATAAGCACTTACACAAGCTCCTCTGCACACTTATGATAGTGTGCACTAA
This sequence comes from Anarhichas minor, assembly GCF_050575085.1. Classification (NCBI taxonomy): domain Eukaryota; kingdom Metazoa; phylum Chordata; class Actinopteri; order Perciformes; family Anarhichadidae; genus Anarhichas; species Anarhichas minor. The sequence continues at coordinate 8,216,249 of NW_027466458.1, forward strand.
TTACTATATCAACCCTCCATTATACTCTTCCAATCACCATCTCACACACTCTCTCTTGCTGTCTGGTCAGCCACGACACATCATGCAGCAAACGGCTGAAGCGAGGCCACAATAACAAGGACATGGCTGTGTCCGTGTGTGATGCAACCATGGCAACAGGCACCTGCAATATGCCATCTCAGCGATGAGAAATTAAATAAATAAATGAGGGTTTTTTTGTGGCTTAAGTGTTTTATCACACAGATGTTTGTTGCTGAATAAAGTATTTTGAGACACTCGATCTTGTCTCTGTGAGCATGAATTTAAAATCCATTATATTTCGATGCACCCCACAGAGTTATCACTTTCCACTGTACGTCTCCACACAGAGAAGGAACAGAAACACAATATATGCATATTAACAAAGTTGGACCAAAGTAATATTCAACGATGGTTATCAATGTTTCTTCTTCTGCAAACACAATATAGTGCAAGTTTGTCCTTTACTGTGACTCTCTCTCATATCAGGTGTGTCCGATGGGGCAGCAGGATTCAATGAATCATTCAACACTGTTGGTCCAGCTATAGGAGTGTGCACGCATGTTCACGTCACAGAAGAAGGAGCAGATTCAGGAGAGAGGTGCACCTCTATGAATCAAAGACTGAAGCTCCAGGTTGGCAGGATGAAGGTTGGTGGCAGGTGAAGAGGAGGATGCAGATATAAATATTGACCGGTGTCAGTCCCAGTCATTATAACCTGCCATACACACTGGAGAACACTGCTACAGCACCGGGGGGGGGGACACTGTGAGCTCGTCAGTTTATTATACCTTGATTAGGCCGTACAGCGTATTATTGGAGGTTAAATAGGTTACTTGGTGTTTTGTTCAAACCTGTTTTATTTTTTGTTAATTAAAATTGCACAGCCACACACACTTCTTACTTTCGAGGGCCTTGGTGTGTGTGTGTGTGTGTTCCCAGAGAACAGAAACACAAAGATAAGAAGAGAGAAACATCTTGGTTCGGCGCAGAACAACAAAGTGCTTTACAGTAAGCTGTCATTCGTGACAGCCAGTCGAGACATGATTTGACTGTCTGAGTGTGTATGTGTGAGAAGTAGAAAACAAGAGCAAGTGTTTGTGTGCAATGCAGGGTGACATCATGTAGACAGCTGTTACAATGCAATGATGGACAATATGTTGGGGACACGCAGTCTCTATCAAACATGGTACATTTACAACAATCTTGAAGGACATTAAGACATTTTGTTTGGTTGGGGGACTATCAAAATGTGAATCTTGCCGAGAAACGATAACTTTATAAAATATCCCTAGATTTAGACTAAAGGCAATCTAGGTATGTGTGTCTGTGTGAGTATCTGTTGGTGTGCTTGTCTCATGTCTCTGTCAGTCCATCGTCCTGTGTGCTGAATGAAAATGAGAATGTCAATGATAATCCACTTCAGAGCCGCGCTGAGGGACAGCAGCATCCTTGCTCAATTCATTCATCAGCCCAGCCCCAGTGACAGTAGAGCCCCAGCAACATAATTAACCACGATAGCTGTCAGTTGTTGAAATCTCCACGGCCTCACAAAACAAGCGCTGTGTTCCAACAGAGATGTACAGGAATCCAGGGGTAAGAGACGACACACAACGGTGAAAACTTTGCGGGACAAAGACAGAGTCAGCCTGCTGCTCCTTTGTCGAAACTGTGTGCGTGTGCTAATCCTTGAGGACACAAGGTCTGTCTGTTATGTGCTAAAATGCTTGTTGTTTGACTTTTCTCTTTGTATGCATTTGTATATTTAGTATTTAGAAAAAAAAATGTTAAACAACTTTGCCATGTTCTAGGATGCTCAATCTGTTTATTTTTCTTGAAGGATTATTTCAACATGTTTTCTGAAATACACTTAATTGCTTCCGTTATGAGAGTGAGATGAGAAAATACATTGGTGAAGTAAAGTAGTTGACTTACTCGAGAGCCACAGTTTGTTAAGAGGGAGGTGGAATGAGTGACCTGAAGAACTGACTCTCAGACTAAAGAAGACCTGGAGCTTCAACAACTCAAGAAGAACAAAGTCCAGGCTGTGTAAAATGTTGACAGTGCTAGCCTGACTAGACTACTAGACAACAAAGCAGTTGATGTGGTTTCATAGCCAGTTATGAAGAATCTGCCAATTTCAATTGCAAGATCATGTCAGTACTAAATGAAGCCACTGAGTGAAGCGACGTGGATAGAATATGATTGGACACATATAAAGACTGGACCGGAACAACAACTGCAGGAAATTGTTGAAAGTTTTCTTAAAGTTTCATGTTTAGTGACAAAGAAACAAGCTTTCACCAGTTTATCAACTCTGGCAAAGCTCACTGGGATTGGAGCCTATTATATGCCCTGTATTAAATAGAAGATGCCTCACAGTGACACCATGTAGGAGGCCACAGTCCTGATTCAATCACTTTGGACAGACTTAATGAAAGTCACTGTCAACACAGTTGGGATGAGTAACACTGTGATGAAGATTTTAAAGGCCAGAAGAAGCTGGCAGAGCGCCGGGTGAACTATTCCTGCCTCTAGAGAAGAGATCTCTGGTGATCAAGCAGCACACTCCTGTCAATGGAGAACCTGTGACTGTGCATTCATGCACCACAAATACCTGCAACTATTATTCAATATGTGTGGAAAAGCCTCCAAAGGAAAGCATAAATATCTTTATTGCTTCCAAATGGCTGCATTAGAGGTCAGAGGTAAAATCCCTTCTCAGATATCATGAGCCGGGTAATCTTTGGCATCAATCTTTCCCTTTACATTTGACAGACGCAACTCTTATTCAAAGATGGGTTCAAGCTAAATAGTTTTAGTCTACACATCTTTCTTCTGTATGGCTGTCTTGCTTTTCTCTCTAAATACAAAGCTTCCATCGAAATAAAAATAAAAGGCAGTGAAAGGAAAACCTAATGAGCTCGTAAGAAAGTCATATTTTATGTTGAATGCCGGTGCAGGTAAGTCTTTCAAAATGAAAGACGTGGCAGGTTAAGAAGAAAATGTCTTGAGCATCCAAGACATTCACAAATCATCCACTCATCCATCCATTTTCCATCTAGGTCTGGGCTGCAGTGTCTAAGTACAGTAAGCAAGGCAGCTTAGACTTCCTTACTTCCACAGGGACTTAGGAGAAAGGAAGTCCGCTCCCTCCTGGGAGATGATGTTCCCAGGAGATGGAGTTACTCCCACAGGGTCTTCCCTGAGTTCTAATCCCAGCTGGTGAGTCAAGACAAACCTCCAAAGGAATCCCCCTTATAATTCATTCTGTAGGAGCCATCTCTTTCTACGGTCATGGGAACTTCTCCTCATCTTACGAAAAGTTACTCCTCTTTTTTCGTGTGGAAAAGATGAAATTCTTAGTTGGATTTAGGCAACAAAACTACGATCGTTTGGGTTAAAGTAACTATGGAAGTGCCGTTAGTAAAAGTACGCAAGTTACGTGACAAATAAATCATCGTTGACTTCTCGTTTCACACGGGGAATGAACCACTTCGGTCCACTGATGGAGTCCAACTCCAACACGAACTACAACCTAAAACATTAATATGATGACATTTGAACAAAATCAAGCAGTTATTTAAACTAAATCTATCTTTCCCTCTCATGAAAACTCCTCTCAGTGGATAATTGAATAATTACTCCACAACTCCCACTCTCTATATATCAATCTGCAAACACCAGAGGACCAAAGCCTTTAAATAAACATCACAACTGTAATAAGATGGAATCCCAGGTGCTCACCATAAAAAAAATCCCCTAAGCATCTGAGGAAACACATCAAATATCAATTACAAAGTTCCTTGGCATCTGCTAATTAAATATGGACTCAAATCGCTCATGTTGTAGACATATCTCATAGGGCAGTGCCTGTGGGTGTTTGTGCACACTCCACACATCTGAACTGTGGATATCACCTCGTCCATAAATCTATACGTGTGTGACTACACTTATTAGCTCAGTAGTTAAACTTTTAACTCCAGCTGAGAGACTTTGACAAACAGCCTGTCTGCTGTCTGCTGACTCCGTCTGGGGCAGTCAGTCTAAGGCTGTACCATTTGACATTTGGCCCGTCACTAAATCATTGTAACATGACTGAAATATCTCAGGCCTTTAATCATTCACAGGCCTGAGGGAAAGGGAAAGTTAGTGAGTTGGTAACGGATGGGAAGAAATGGTGTGAAATGACATTTCTGTTGCTAAAAGAAATATGCACACACCAGGGCTGCACCATCTTTGACAATATAGAATCATAACGTTTCTGTAAGAATTGAGATCACTATTTTTCTCTGTAACCCAAACATTTGCACTATTGCGTTAGGGTTAGGGTTAACTGCTTTATTTTCAGTTTTAATTACAGCAGCAGAGTCGAGAAGATGGATTGTTTGATAGAAAAACAAAACATAAGGAATATAACACTATCAAGTTGAGACCTTTTTAAAGAATTTGCCCCGAAAATGGAACAAATAGAATCTTGCAACAAGCAATTGACCATAAGCCCCGCCCCCTGCAGCTACAATGAAGCCCACACTGTCACTAACTGCACTCCCTGCATACATATTTAGTAGAAAACAAAACAAAACAGCGATTTAACTATGACTCGCTCAAATGCAGAAAACCAGCACGAAAATAAAGAAGATCTGAGGTGATTGCATGAGAGTCGATGGAGCAGAGCTGCTCAATTTTCGGTGGTCTGAGCTAGCTGATGCTAGGCCACGAAATTAACAAAAGTGCGTTTGGCAAGCTCCTGACGCACTGGGCAGGGGGGCGCCAGACTGCCATCTGGACGCGCCATTGGGTTCACCGGGACAGAGCTGTGACGTCCTTTTGTGCGCACAGAGCAGCAACTTACGATCAACTTGTGGAGTTAAAGAAATAAAAACAAACAATTCTCTGTGCAGAGATGACCTGACAGCTCAGCTGCTGGTTCGGAGGACAGACAGGATGTAAATCTGGAACATGATGCAGCATTAATATAATGAATAAAACACCACAAAGTAAGGGGCAATCGTTCTGTAGCCTACTTGTCTGTAAGTTTAATAATTTGCTGTAATAGTAATTCCACACAATATTCAGATTTGTCTCCTGTTTATTCTAAACATCAATGCATGTGCACGTCAGCTATTGCACGTAGTATTTATCTCATTTGATGAATCGTGCTGCCCTGGCACACATTAACATAGAACAAGCATTCTCTTGATGCTCCTCCTTCCTCACACACAAACTCACATCTGTGAAGCATTGTGAGCGTTATTGCCTCGTCTCACCACGGCAGATTGGACATCATTCTGATGCAGTATGAGAACGCTGAATACAAACCATGTTTCATACTTGTGAGGACAGAAAAATCATTTGAGAAATACTCTTGTGAATTACATTTTTATTAATAACGTAACACATCTAACCCCGACCCTGTTATTTGAGGATTGGATTGCTAGTGTTGAATAGAAGAGACGAGAATGCGGATTAAAGGGATCAGTATACTTTAAAAGAACAAGTTGAGTGTCATCTTAACACGTCCACAGAAAAAAAAAGGCTTTGTTCCATCCCGAAGGTAGGATGAGAAGCCTGCTGTCATCGAGAGCGAGGACACGATGAATTGTACAAATTGGAATAAGGGCGCAGAGTGTGTGCGTTTTATGTCTTTGTGTTCCAGGTGCAGCTCACTGATGACTGATTGAGGGCACTGAGGGTGTGAAGATGTGGGCTGGCTCTATAAAGGTGGCTCCTTCCTCTGCTCACACTCTCTCACCTCCATGACACAAGACGCAGCTTTTTCATGTTCTCTTCAATTATATTGTTTGTCTTTTTGTAAAAAATGTATTATTTTGCATCAAACCCAGTGTGGGATTCTTGTGTTCCGGTTTTTGAGTAAGTCACAAAACTTGTACACACAAAACATTGACGGAAGTAGTTGCGTGAGTAATGAAAGACGAGAGCTTGAGACTTATAAAGCCGCTTACCTCCACAGACCTGGACCATCACGGTGTGAAGTGGCACGCGTGTCTGATTCTAACTGACCTTTCCAACCGTTCCAACCGTTCCACCATTGGAAAGAAGCCCAACTTCAGAAATGAGGTGGGCTTTCAGACAGTCAGCTTAAGACTTCCATGAGCTTCCTCCCGAGTACTTCACCAAGAAACCAATCTGCAACCAGGTGGTTTGAGGTTGTGTGTGGTTCTGGTTTCACTCAGTATAATAAAAGAAAGAAGAAGAAAAAATCATTTAAAAATCACAAATGTAGACAAAACACTGACCTGGGATCTGAGTAAAGTGACCCGATTAGATATCTGCTCTATAGGGTCATTACCAATCAATAAACCAAGAACAGCACTTTTCCTTTCTGGCTTATACTCAAGTAAACTCAAAGTCCATTTGTTCTCGTCCTTTGAGGCTGAATATTAGACTGATGCTGTTAAATCATTCTGTGGGTTACATACTGTACTATATACAGTGTCAAACTTGTAACGTTAGACAAACATGTGTGTTAACCCAGAATACAGTTAATTCTAGGTTAAACAATATATATATTATTATTATTATAGTCTTCTCCTTAAATGATGAGGACTCATCTGAATGTTATGTCAGAAAACCACTCGAAAGCACGTCCATCGTAGTCTTCAACAGCTGATTGTCCACATTTTAGTTGAGATTCTTGTTATAGATCATATTTCAGTTCTCAGTAACCAGAAGGGTTATGTTCTAACCTTAGCCTGCACCGAACCATTCGCCTTCCACTTCAGGTTTAAAAAGTAAAAAGAAAAGTTATCCTGTGAGATGGAAACCACTGAATTAAGTCAAGTCATTATGAGGCTAATGGGGTTGCTGCTGTGGTGGAACAATTATACCTTACACACGTTATCCATTAATGGAGGAGCTGAACAAGTGGAGGGCATCATTTTAAAAAAAGACAAATGACTCAAGTTCATATTAATCATTAAATTAAATATTTAAAAAATAAAATCATTTGAGAAAAATATGATATGCTCGGCAGCATCAAAGACAATCATACAGGTGACAGAATAAAGGCTCAACTAAATAAATATCAGTCAAATAAAGCAAGTCATGATATTTCTATAAAGAGCACATTACATTATTATTATTATTATTGTTACAGCAACTCAATGCAGTGCACAGTTACACCGCTGCTCAGGTTAAGGGAGAACAGGGAGAGTTATTTCTGAGTGGTGCTCAAGCCATTCGCCTTTACCAAACAGGGAGGTACGGAGTGAAGGACCTGCAGGAGGAGGGAAGCATACCTGTTGCCATGACAACCACTGAACAGCATTAATTGGGGGCAACATGTTTCACTCAAAACTGTATTAGTTTGACTCTAGTGCCATCTGGGGGTTGGAATTCACATTCAACATATATGCTCATTAAACTGAAAGTTTACACAAACAATAATCATAATCACAAGAAACCAGAATGAACATTAATGAATGAAATCATCAAGCAGCACTGAGAGCAGGTCGGTCCTCACAGGTATAGTAACTCTGAGTGTGTTTGGACGTGATCACAGAAGAAGACGATGAGAGCAGAGATGGCTGTGAGCCTGGAACATGAAAACACGTATCTGGTGCCACTTGGTGATGACTTGCGTGCATTCCGAAAAATGTTGTGTGTTTAATGTGGCATTAAGACAGAAGGAAAGAAGGACGCGTTTTTATAAATATACTAGTGAAGAAATACCATTCTGTTCAGTATTTCTACTTTAGACTGATTTTAAAGTCTAAAGGCCGTTTGCATCAGACACACAGATTGAAGCAGAGTCAGAATTAAGAGTACCAGGGTGTGAGTTCAGAGATGTGTGTGTGTGTGTGTGTGTGTGTGTGTGTGTGTGTGGACTCTCGACTGGGTATGCAAATGGTTTCTGACAGTATTGGTCTTGACAAAGGCCAGGGACCTGTGGAGGGAGAGGAAACTGTGTAGCTTCATCCAATCATCAGTCAGAGTCCTGCCAGCAGAACTCTGCAGTAGGCCTCCATGTAGCTAATCATGCCTCTCACACACACACATTTACACACACACACACACACACAACGTTAACCTGCAAAATGTATGAACTTGTGGAAGTGTGCGTGAGACATTCTTTGCTTATCACGCTGGTTAATGTTGAGAGAACTTCTGCCCGGGGATATCTTTGGAAAGACACAAGAAAACGCAGAAGGTGAGAGGTGAATGAAATCTAAATATTTGTTCCTGGTGGTTAAAAGCATTTTCATGCTGAGCCTGTGTGATGAAACTTAAAAATAGCAAAACAATCAAAGAGCATTACAAAGTAAATATGTGTAAATCAGTGACTCTAGTAGACAACTGTCTGCTTTGGGATTCAATTGAAGCAGTTTTTACACAAAGTATGTTGAGAACATTCACGACACTGTTTAACATTGATAACACAAATGTGGGTGAAATATATATTCAGTGGAAATGGTGTCATTTGACATCCACCTATTAAGTTATTGTCTGAATCTGATTTTCTTTACACACTACCAAATGAACCTCAAGTTGCATTGCTAAAATATTATGTATAAGTACACATATGTATATACATACATATATGTATATACGCATACATATATATGTACATATGTATAGACCAGTGGCGGCTGGTCAATAGAGGGCGCTAGGGCACCGCCCCACCTTGAGCCACAACAAATAAAATAAAATTAATAATAATAATAATAATAAACTATACAAATTGTCAATATTTGTGGACGTACCCCCAAGACCCGTTTGAGAGGAGAACTTTGAGGAGAAACTTCAGGCCAATGAGCTGATATCAGATCAGCCTGACCTCACAATCAGACAGCAGACTAGCGGGAAAGGGAAGCAGCACATGAAGCTTCTCTACTAGCTGAACACCAGACAGGTTTGGCTAGCTGGATGACGTCATGCTAATACCTTATAGCTTTAATAGCTTTTTAAAACAACGGGGACAGATCCAGCACGGACAGTTAGGGATTCAAATATTTAATCGCGATTAATCGCATGGATTTTTTGCGATTAATCGCATTGTTATGGCAAAGTTCAATAATGAATTCAAAAGTAGTGTATTGCGCACTTTTATTTTAAAAAGTACTGCTATATGAACAAAAGGGCAATAACATTTGGTTCACGAGATGCAGGTAGCATGTTTTATACTTAATGTGAATATAATTCACACTTTGTTGGCATCTTATTCTGAAAACCGGATGTTCGTCTGAAGAAACCGGATGTTGTCTCACGTTAATGTTTCCGCTAACTTTCAAAGTCCTTCTCTCGCTCCCGATCTGTGCCGTTTAAATGCGTTTACCGTGAATGTCAGCATATAGGTGCACTAACATTACTGACTACAGGATGTTTGCTGGCTTTTATCCCACTGTGCTTGCCATCCTCTTGTTGTTATGTTATGTATTGTCTCTTGTCTTTCAATTTTTCAAAAAATTAAATAAAAATTATAATAAATTTAAAAAATGCATTAATGCGTGATAAAATAATTGTCGGCGTTAATTAATGAATGCGTTAACGCGAAATTAACGCGTTAACTTGCCCAGCACTAATATATATATATATATATGCAGTATAAATGCAAAAATAATTTAATTGAGACATTGAGCGATAATGTCAATCTGGTAAATAAAATACACTTTAATGATTTTCAATGAAAACTATTTTCAAAAAGCAGTAAACAATATATTTAAGGTGTATTTTACAATTTTGTTTTTTAAAACAAATGTGAATTTTAAATTGTTTTCTTGAGTTACTTTCCTAAGCAGGAGCATTGTGTTCTTGGCTGAAATGATTCAACATGTTCTCAGTGTTGTGAGATAAAGGATAAATATGTAAAGATATATCTGTAGATCAAGAAGAACAAAGTCAAAAGCAACTGGACTTCATTTAGGTTCTTGGACAGTTTGCCTCTTCGGAACGGAACGCTTCTCATGTTTTTCTGAGATGAAGGATAAACACGTCATGTACACACTGAATGTCTTCATCCCGTTTGTATCAAACGTCATGAATGGAGTTACGGGAGTAAGAGAAGCCTTTTCACTGCCGAAACTCCATCAGACTGCGCAGCTCTTTGATTGATGTCGCGTCTCCCTGGTGATCCATGCTGCAAATACCCCATCAGGTCGCGATAGAGGTTTGGGGCATCATATCTTGCATCGATGGTATTGTGTGCCCACATAGATGACTTAGCTCAAGAGGGGGAGGGTCAGATTAAGGTGATCCCTGTATTCACTAATTCACTGACAGCACATTAAAAGGACCCAAACATGCCCCAGCCCCGGCGAACTACGAGTATGGAGACTGTAATCACTGTAGCCGGAGTATCATTGAAAATAGGCCATTTCACAGGTGTGTGTGTGTGCGTGTGTGTGTGTGTGTGTGTGTGTGTGTGTGTGTGTGTGTGTGTGTGTGTGTGTGTGTGTGTGTGTGTGTGTGTGTGTAAATTGGTTGGTTGGTGGGTCAGAAGGACTCCACACACACTCAGGAAGTGTAGTGGAAGAGGGGCGGGGTTTTGAGGAACGTTGCGTGACAAGACTGAAGAAAACAGAGTGCAGCCTGGTGTCTCACTAACACACACGCACACCCACACACACACACGCACACGTATACTCATGCACATGCACACACGGCTCTTTACTCTTTTATGTGCTTCAGGTTAGCTGCTCTGGCTTTCCTTCATTCTTTGCTCACCTCTCCCCTTCAGTCTCTTCTGCTGCCTCCGCCCTTCTTCAGTATCTAACCTTATCTTTTCTTTGATCCTCTGCATGTTAAAGTGGACTATTCCATATTTGCTCTATAAAAGTTCAAATCAAACGTCCAAATTATGATAATTGATAATTACGTCATAATGCAGCTACTCTAAGAATATAATTATTTCAAAAGAACAAGGGAAATAAAAATAAATAAATCTTACTTTCAAGAATTGTTTTTGTGTTGTTCAGTCATTTATTGATCAAAGGAGAGATAATGTTCCTGGCATGGATTGCATTTTCACTCTTCGTTTTTATATATAACAGTTCAATGTACAACTCTTCCATTTTATTAGTGGTTATAAAGTTAAAGTTGCTTTTCACTTATAAACAGATTCATTTAATAAGTTCAACGCTTGAGGAAACCAATTGATGCTTGTTCAGGTTGCATCCTCGATTACATTTTGGTTTTGCATGATCAACAATATTTGTAAATTCAACACTATTTGTAAATTTGTATTTTTCATTTGTAGTTTGCTAAGTTAATATCTATTTTTACTGTATGTTTTATGTGTACGTCTTTCTTTGTCATCATGTTTTGGATTTCGTATGTTTTTAAGTTATGTTTTTTAGATACAGTGTAGTTTAAAAAGCCCAGCATGAGCAAACAAAATAAATTATTTTAGGCTTCACTGATTTATTGCTATGCAAATAAATACAAATGCAAAACATGATTCATAAGATGATAGTTGTCATATTGCTTGAGGGTTGGCCGCATATGTTCACATTGCATCGACACGTTAACCAGAGCTATTAATTAGCACAATTCAATAAGTTGTTAAGAGATTAATACTTTGTTTAATTTAACTTTAAACAGAGTCAGCAGCTAAAGTTCAACTGAAATGTACAGAAGCAGTCAAATGGAAAGAGACATTAGAATGTGTCGCTCTAGTATACTGAGAACTAAACAACGAATTGCGAATCACAGAATTATGGGTTTTTCCGTTATTTTAAACAAGTAATTTGGTGATTTGCAGATTTTTTTCTCTAATTTTTTGGATTGAAACGGAAAGCAAACCCATCATGAACAGAAGGAAACCATGTTAGCAAGAAGCTACAAGAACTGCAAGCATGACATCTAATGTATGTCTGCTTCTGCGTGGACCATATCTAATGCAGAGTATAATAAAACGGATACTATCCAAAAGTGTTAAACGTAAATTAAATTATAGATTACATAATGTTTAGAAAAAATACGTCTTCCAAAGACTCACAATAAAGTGTAAGTGTGCTTCTTTAAGTGCTGAAAGAGCCGAATACACTCCGTGATAACAAAGCAAGTGTAAGAGTGTAATGTCAGGCTGTAACAGTGATGGAGTGATTAGAAAGAGTGAGACAGTTGGTCTATTTATTTACCTGTACATGAAGTGGCCGCGTGACGTGTCAGCGGAGTCTATAAAGTCATCTGTGGTCTGACGGCCTGCCCCATGCGCCATCCCAATTTACTCAGCTCGAGCTAATTGACCTCGGGCCTATAGCTCGCGCGCTCGACCCCGTCCCTCCTCTTCGCGCCTCTCTTGCCCTCCTCTTCTTTCTCACGCCATCGTTTAATGTGATAAGTGCCCATCTGAGCATGCGCTGGGAGAAAGAGATCGTCGGTGTATTGGTTCGCGGCCCCTTTATTGCTGCAGTAGCTCCAAATGTACTAAAACTAATTGATCAGAATTATTGAACATACCAGCAGCTGAAGTACTGCCAACGACCGGAGGGCGCGAGGTTGAATAAACAGGCTCTAAAACAAACCGACAAAGGATGAAATGTTTCACGCGATCTGCTTGGATGGATTTCAGTTTTTATTATGGTGCAAATTAAATGAGATTTGTAATTGCGGTCAACTAATATCCCGCTAATCTGATTTAATGACTGTTGGCTAACATGAAATGGCCATTAAAGTTTGAGAGTGAGAAATAAATATGCAACACAATCGTTTTGCTCCTGCATGGGTTATTTTATAACTGCAACCTAATAGCCTGTTAGTAATGTATTAATTATTAAAAAACCACGAGGCCTTCATGAGGTGGGACAAACATCTCATATACGGTAACTCTCAAGTTCTTTATATTTACTGTAGAGTATTCCTGATCTTTTAACAGAAGTCTAAAAAGGTCAGATCTCTTTCCAAAACATGTTTAAAAGCGCTTATATAATCTGTGTGTGTGTGTGTGTGTGTGTGTGTGTGTGTGTGTGTGTGTGTGTGTGTGTGTGTGTGTAAAGTTATTTTGTCTATCCCCGTTCTGAGCTGCACCCATCGGGTGTCACTGATGCTTGGACTCTTGCCAAAGTCTGACTAAACACTTAACGGTCTAGTTCAGTCGGAGTTCTCTTTCTGTATTTGTCATTTGACCAGATTCCTCATTAAGTCCGTTTGAACACTGCGGGCTGCGGCCTCGGCTCCTTATACGCAATCGGATCTATTTTGCCATAAGCTTATTACAGGAGGTCAGCAAGTCCCCCAGCCACGTGTTTTCAACTATGGGAAGAAATGATGAAGGAGTGGTACACCTCGCTCAGAAGGCATTAGCATTTCCCTACAGAGGGAGCGAGATGTGTGTGTGTGGGGGGGTAGAGATAGTCCGAGAGCTCGAGCACGACTGAGAGGGGAATTCAACCCTGAAACTTCACTTCTTTCGAGCATCATTGTTACACATTTCCCGTGCACGAGAATTTATGTCCCCTGACGAAAATATGGCTTTGAAATTCCAAAGAAAACAGTGGCTCTGATATTGCCAGCGAGTTTATAAGCATGTGATTTTTCGTTTCGCTTATTTTCAGGTAATCTTTCGGGAGGGACTGGGAACTTTTCAGGAAAGCAGGCTTGGATGGGAGCGCAGGGTCGGCCAAGGGGGAAAGGTCCCCACTCTTCAGCCCCTTTGTACTGGGCTGACGAGTGCGTCCTGACAGGGGTTAACGTACCGTGAGGAGGTTAAACAAACGGACATTCCCTTCAGAAATCCTTCAGACACATACGTGCTGCTCTCAGGCTTTAAACGCACCTGACTGAGCTGGACCAACTTTTATTAAGTTCAATATAAATAAACTGATGTGAATTTCAATGGTTTCAACTGGATTTTATGATTTTTATATATTAATGAGGACATTCGTGTCTGAATTGATTTTCAGATAACCTGACAGATTTGTATATAAACCGAGTTTTCTGAAAATTATCACCAAAATGAACATATGGATGTGGCATATTTCGTTTGAATTTATAATTAGATTTGGGTTTATGGTTGATTTTTTTTAATCAGAGTAAGTAAAAATTAATGTTTATTAAATTTAGATCAGCTTGTTTTTTCAGACAACGCAAAGAATAATAAAAAAATATATTTTCAAGATCAGTCAGGTGCATCAGCCCATCGATATGTCCCTCCCAAAGACCTCATTTGATGTGATGTACTTGCATCATTGCCTATTAATGGAATCCAATGTGTGTGGATTAAAAAGACGTGGTCAAAATCCTTGAACCTGATCATTTGACTGGAGATAAAGGTTGGACCCTTCCATTCAGCAACTTCAAATATGGCATATGCTACATCAAGGCTGACAATGATTAGATGTATTGTACCATATATAAAACAAACTGCATTCTTCAAATGAGTGGCCCACTGACACAAATACATGAGGCAGAATAATCTAGAAACTAGGTTACAGCCGGCTCTGAATGCATTCTTAATAATGAAAGAGATAAACATGCACATCACAGACTGAGCACACAGATGTGGAAGGAAAGTGGCATTTCTTGAAAGGGGATAATCTACAGTGAGTTGTTTCTTTGTTTCTTCATGTGCTTTTTCATTGGTAGAAATGCTTTTCAGATGCGGCAACATCAGTGAAGTATGTCTTGAGAAGGAAAACAATGTGCCCGAGGTGTGAAGATAGAAGTGTGCTGACTTGAGACCAGCAGCACGAGTGAGAGTCAAAATCCCAAAACCCTCTGAAGACCTTTGTGTTCTCCAAAATCTCTTCCAAGCATTCCTGTTTGTGAGGCTTGCGTTGATACGGAGCTAACATTGCCTTGCTAAGGTCTGGCGTGCGTAGGGTATATGCTGTTGACTTGCACTGAGAGCATAGAGAACGGCAGAGATTATGGGCAATTAAAGCCCACTTTATGCTGGTCTGCTGGCGTCACAAAGTCTGGCCAGGAATGCTCACCTCGGCTAATACTATCAATGAGAACATACTCTGCAGCATCAACTTATTATGTACAGTGAATTATTAATGCCAGAGCTGGCATGATCCGGCTAAACTGGCATGCCAGTTATGAAAGCAAGTATGTGAATGAGATTTATTTTAGAAAGCCGAAAAGCGAAATACGGCAGCATTCTGCAAAATCCTAAATAGCGAGAAGAGATGAAAAGGCTTCTTCACTAAAACAGGCTAAAATTACAAGTATTAATAATATTAATATAAATGCTAGTGGAGAAATCACATTTCTGTGGGTTTACACAGAGATGGAGAAGCCATCAGAATATGATCCGAGGGTCGTGACAGCGTAGGAAATACTGCAACAAGGCTGTTTTTGCTGCTTTCTAACCAGCATGGTGCAACGTGGTTTATGCATAAACTGCTCAGGTGATGAAAAACTACTGGAAATATATAGCTTAGGTGCATTGCACATTGTTCACCATCAGAGGGCGTTCTATCAAGCCCAAAACAAGTGTCTGTTAATAGGTGGCAGCTCTCAGATGTGTCTGGATGTTACAAGTCTCAGTGCTTCAGCTTCATTGTTGTTTTGGGACATTTTCTTTGTTTTGGCCTGAAGAAAACAATTAAAGAGAAGCAATATGTGTCTGTGTTTTACTGTTTGTTCATAGACATACACGTATAAGAGTGTGTGAATCGCTCAAATACATGTCAGCTGAGGTCACTATACTTCACTGAGTCACTAAGAAAACCTCTTAATGTAAAGAGAGCTGTGCAATGCCCCAGAGGAGATACAGGCCTTCCTGTCTCTGCCTCAGTGTGATGAACTAGGTCAAACTGTCTCCACTTCCATTGACTGTAAGAGAGAGGTGACTGCAGAGCCATTCAAGTCACACTTCAGGGACTAATGGCTGTTATAAAAAGGGGATTAGACCTAAAAACAGGAGACTGTAGGGGAAATATGAGTAATAATGATCAAATGTCTGCGTTACATATTTGAAGCAAAAATGTACTATAAACATACTGTCAATAGAAGTGCAGACAGACAAAATGAATCTAAGTATCTTCACTTCTTTTAGATCTCATTCTCTTCAAAATAGAGCTCGTCTGTATCTGAACGGAACTAAACGGAATCGATGATGGCTGCCAACAAGCGCACTGGAAAATGTTTTATGTTGTTTTTGTGCAAGAATTTCAAAGCATATAATAATCGTTATGTACAGTCAATTTGGTTTTCAAGAAACCATGCAATTTAGCCGCACAGCCACCTCACAGAGGACTTGCATTTTCTGCTGGAGGATAATAACACAAACTGTAATACTGTGTTTTGCTGCTTAGAGGCTCGGCTGCACCGAGGGCTGGAAAACACTCACTGCCGCCAACTGGAGAAACAAGCTCAATTTGATGCAGCTGTCTCCTGGAGCACACACTGGTGATGTGATTCTGTGTGGTGCAACTGTACTTCAGAGCTGTGGTGGCATAGAGGGGGCCGTGGCTGTGGAGCAGGCCAGCAGGTCATATCAAGCAAAGGGCACGCCAGGCTGGATAAGGATCAGAGGAGGAAAGAGGAAAGTGAGCGAGGGGCCTCTGGGTTTGGGCTGTCGGCCCCCAGAGCAGGGGGCACTGGCCGGGGTGCCACATCGTTCAGACGGCCTTGTATACACAGAGAAACCTGATCTAATGTGGAGTTTCAACACGTAAAAATATCTTCATAAGAGGTGGTACATGTACATTTACTCAGGTGCTCTATTGAATGTATTACTCAAGTTACTTGTATTTGAGTATTTACATTAGAAGACATTGTGTTGTCAGAGATGACCTAACCCTTGCAAAAGAGTTCTTGTCATGTTGTGTGAAGAGTTGCTGGAGACGCTTCCCCTCTAAACTACTCAGATGGTTTCATTTAAATAGCAGTTTGAGGCACCGAACGGAAAAATGATCCACTATTTCACAAAAACAGCCGAGATTCGAGAAAAGTGCAAAACCGAATACAAATTTGTTCAGCAGATCTTAGTTCTTTCTTCATTCCTCTTCCATAAATCATCTGCATGACGACCCCTCCAATTTGTGTCCCTTTGGGCGGGGCCCGCCGCCCTACGTTGGGAACCACTGGACTAAAATACTAAACTGTATTAACAGCAGCTCTGCCTCGACCAGCTACAACAGCAAAATGCTAACTGAGAAATGCAGAAGAATGCTGTTTGCTTAAGAAAGAAACATGGGCTACAGTATCAGAACATAACAGATTTACAATAAATCTGAAAACCAATCAGCGGCAACATAAAACACCTGAACAAGCATGAAAGTCTGTCGGACCATTTGCTTTAATAAAATGAATCATAGCTTGATAATATAATTCAGCCAACCTCTCATTACACGACCTGAGAGCGAGAAATCAGAGAAAAAGTTGTAGTTTAAATCTATAAATAAAATATTGTTCTTTGCTGCAATTCTGGGAGACTAATTTGATTTTGGCATTAGTTGTGAATTATTGACTGTCATTGTCATTTGGCCTCATCACATTAAATGTCTGCACACACACACAGTCCATTCACTTTGTTATGTATAGAGTTTATTTTTATATTTGTACAGAAATACTAAAATGTGTTTTTCCTATTGAGTTTATTATAAATGAAGTTGTTGATATTTTTCTGTATTGAATGGCAGTTGAAATAAATATTTAATACAAAATAAAATGTCTTTGCATGAATCCCACAGCAGACAATTGATCAAATGTCCAGTCGTTAAATATCACAACGCTTTCCCGCAACTTTCCAGTCTGTTGATGCTCGCGGGAGGAAAGCGGAAACACGAGACACAAACAGACATTAGGCTACCAGGCAGGTGCAAGACTCCGCTCCTCAACACACGGCTCATGGTAATGCTGTCTGCGGTGAGTGTTGGGTTGAAGAGCAACATTACCGCTGATCCTCGGTCAAAAGGGTAAGTCTGGCCTTAAGGAGAGGGAGAGAGGGGGGGAGGCTGGAGTTAAAGGTCATCGCCGCTGACTGCATTAAGGGAAATAAAAAGCTCAAATGTCTTGCCATTTCAGCGAAAAGGGTAAAGACGCCCGTCAGCACTCATTTAGATGTTTCCGATGATCTGATATTCATGATCTTATCCTCATCTGTCCGACGAGAACACGTGACTCTTCATCAGAAAACCTTGTTTGTGTTTTCACAGTAGCTTTTGGTGCCGTGATGACGCTGCACCACAGTTTGGAGACTTTATTTAGCCTGTACTTCTTAAGGAGGTATTTGCTGCATTGTGCCACATTTTCCGAGGAACTAAAGGCATGTTGCTCGAAGTCAAATGGAAAGATCATAATTATTTAAAAAAGGAAAAGAAAAATAAGGCAAAGACATTAATTTTGATATCTCCTGATTTTTTTTCAGTGTATGCTACAACATGAAACTTAAAACAAAAATACTTAAATAATTAGACTGGTGCAAACATGCACTGCACAGCTATGCAGGCCACTGCAATATTGTATAATTCTGCTGTTTGACTTAATCAAACCAGCTACAGACAAACACAATTAAGAATAATCGAGGCATTACGCAAAGTTTTGATAACGGTTGACAGCAGCCGCATCTTTAATACGCAGCATGTCACGTGCCCTTGGATGCTTATTCTGAACCAACGTCTTCAAATGATGTCAAAGGTTATCCAAACTTTGTATTATATATTTTCCCCTGCATTGGTATGATGGCACAAGGGAGCAAAACAGGCTACACACACACACACACACACACACACACACACACACACACACACACACACACACACACACACACACACACACACACACACACACACACACACACACACACACACACACACACACACACACACACACACACACACTTAAAATTGACAGTCTCCACACTGTCGTTCCCTGTCAGTTATATCTGACTGTAAGCCTTCCATGTCAGAGTGCACCAGGGGGGAGCTCGACCTGGGGATGGCTGCTGCCATGGTGGATCTTTATTTTGATTTGCACTCTAATTGACCCAAATAAAGACTACTGTACCACGAACAGAAGTTGTCTACTGGCTATGGCCTCGAGGGGACGGACCTGCACGTGAACACACACACAGAGAGGGGGGGGGGGGGGGGGGGGGGGGGCATCAGCGACGACTGACTCAGAGAGACAGCAATTCTCGTTTCCTTGGAAAACCCCATTTGCCGTTGTGCTCGTCCAATCGCTGGGTGCCCTCGGTTCGTTAGGCGTTTGACTTGACGTTTCACTGTCTACTACTGCGTCGGTGTCCCTGTCTCCCTCGCCTCCCGCTGGCACCGAGGAGATCCCCGTCCCGTCTCTGCCATGACTCCACATCCGATCACGGCGCAAAAGCAGCGACGCTTGAAATGACTGCTTGGATTTTTGGTTGCCTTAACGCACAAACAACACAGGACCCGCTCGGTTTTGCGTAAAAGCACCGTCAACTTGGGGGGAAAACAAAACAAACAAAAAACATGCAGGAGAAGCTATCGGACAACCAGACTTCCACTTCATCGAGGGCGTCGTCGTTTTTCATCGAGAACCTACTAGGCAAGGGACGGAATGGACATGAATCGATGTCGGACAGGAGTCGTGGGGGAGCTGCTGTGGAGACGGGGTCCGCCGGCCGAGTCCTGAAAGTACATCAAGCCGACGTGAGCGCTCCAGCGCCGGATGGCTCCAGCTCCACCGCTCGGTCCCCGTACAGAGACTCGCCGTTGAAGTGGTACCGCGGGGGAGCTGCCTTAAACTTCAGAGCGTTGGAAACGCCACATAGTGAGTAGAGTGTCGCTGTTATGCGTCCTGAAAATAGATGATCATTTTCCTGAAAAAACTGCAACGCTACTAATGAAGCTGCAGCATCTTAGCCCGCGTGCAACATACGACGCACTCTATAGACAGTTTGTTGCAGCTACTGTGCTGTCAGCAGGGGTGTATGAATAGACGCTGACCATCATTTTTCATTTATTTTTGCTTCAAAAATAATAATGAATAATGTGAAATTCATGGAGTATCGGAATCAACACATGACAACAGCGTTTTTAAAGTTAAAGGAACAGTACTTATCGCATACCTTTCTATTTTTATTTACATCAATAATTTGGTATTATTCACAAAGTCAGGCCGTTTATTTATTTGTGCACATTTATCAAAGGTTCTTAGAACCACGAGTTAATAAAGCCAGCTTTGATTCGCTTCGTTAAATAAAAGCAACAAAGTCAGGGCGAGTCGAGTGTGGAGACTGTTGTAGCCGTGACTCTGCTAACCGTTCACCCACCCTGAGCTCACCGAGCTTCCCACACCCGTTTAAAGGATACGGAACACGGGCATCGATCTGTAAAACCCACTAAGCCCCAATGTTTTTCACGCGTGATCACCATAAGCGTAATTCCTCCTCTGCTGTACAAAACCAGAGGATATTTCATGCTTGTCACGAGATCCGTGTCTCGGTCTCAAGATTACGCACAAATGCCAGTAAATCCCCAAACAGATGGCGCAGTAGTGTACGTCAACGTGACGCTTTTACGCATGTCCAGTGTCATTTGTCCCACTCACAGTCGCCCTAACATCACAACTAAGTGCCCCTCCTCTTGATGCCTATACGGTCGGATACTTTGATTTTAACATTCCAGTACCAACAGCCTGGTTCACAGGAGATGGAAGCCCCTGGCCAATGCAATAGCCCACACAAATCAGTACTCGTTCGATGTCATTATTAAGTTATGAATTGCAAAGAACTAGTCGGGTTTCCTTTGGTAGACTGTTACGCTATTTATCTCATCTGCATCACAATCGGGCCTGACACATCATCCTCACATGGATCATGTTATACGCAATCACATCAAAACGCCTAGTTTCCCCATGCGCACCTGTCCGGTAACGGATGGGTTGCAAAATACAAATGGCATTCAAATTTAAGTGAATTAAAATGTCCAAACATGTCTTTATGAAAACGTCAGATAGGAAACGTTTGATCTCTTCCAACTTGTCCGTCCTTTTCTTCTGATGCAGCAGTTTGTATTTCTTTATTCCGATGGACTGAATTATTCCGCCACATTTAAACGCATTGAAGAGGGGAAGCGTTTGCTTTAAGGCCAACAAACATCAGAAAGCTGCGCTGGGGAAATGTGCTTTGAATGTCACTCATGTTCCTGCTTTTGTTCTCCTTTCAGGTCCAAGAGATAACACAAGTTCAGACGACCACTGCTGCTCCATATCGACCAGTGACAGGTGCTCCCCCGCCGTATCTGAGCCGATAACGGAGGGCAGCGACGAAACTGACAGGAAAACAGCCGACAGCAACCTGACAGACGACAACGAGGACACGCATAACGGGTTTGATGCGCGGTCGGAGCTGGACGCATCCTCGGACCCAAGCTCCACCCGGAAGAAGAAGACCCGGACCGTGTTCAGCCGCAGTCAGGTATTTCAGCTGGAGTCCACCTTCGACATGAAACGGTACCTGAGCAGCTCGGAGAGAGCGGGACTGGCAGTGTCTCTCCACCTGACAGAGACTCAGGTCAAAATCTGGTTCCAGAACCGGAGGAATAAATGGAAGCGACAGCTAGCGGCGGACCTTGAGGCTGCACACATCCCCCACTCGACCCAGCGGATTGTCAGGGTCCCCATTCTGTATCACGAGGGTCCCGGACCATCTGCAGCACTGGGTTTCACCCTGAACGGACATCTTCTTTCTCCAGCAGTCGCGGGCTTCTCCAGCTACCCTCTGTCCTCGTTCGCTCACTCCATGAGCATGTTGCGATCACAGATGACCGGCTTGGTGTAAAGACTGTCGAAGACTAATATGCCAAGCTGTGTGTTTATAAGATAAATTCACCCATACTGAGTCGTGCAATAACCCACAATGCCGCAAAAAACCGTTGACTGCATTCAAAGATAAGAGCCGCAGAGACACGAAGACGCAGTAATGGATCATCTTATCTCATAAGCCTCCACGGGAGCGTGCTTCTGTCACAGAAAACCAAGCAAGGCCGAGAGCAAGAAAAGCCGAAGCTGTTCGTACTATAGCCTACTGTATGTTTGAATACACACATATTTTTGCAAAGTTTTATATTTAAAGCCACACAATTTTCCAACTTTGTCACTTTTTCCACATAATAAAAACAACAACAATCACTCAATTGTCTGCTTTTCTGTTTATAAATACTCACTGAGCTCAAATGTGTCTGTCAATCATAACCATGAAGCATCACACAGAACAGTGTTTGTGCACATGCGCGGTGACACAGCGAGAGAACAACGCAGCACGAGACTGTTTAGGAAATGTCAAAGTTAATACGCTTGGAGTTTCTGCTACAATAGGCCTCCGTTACTGCTATCCACGCTCCTCCATATCAGCTGAGCATCTAGTTCATTAAATAATCCATTAGAAAAAATAAAATATTGTTTGCCCATCAGTGATATGTAAAAAATATTTTTAAAATAATCAGGATACAAAAATGCACTGAGAGTCTCATTTCCATCTCATTTGACTCTGTTTTACCGGTTTGCGCAGACTTTTTAAATAACTAATGGAAAGCAGCAAGTTGTGCTCTTGTGTTGATTAAATATCCGTCTGGCCTAATAAGTGGAAACGCCTCCTGAATTCCACTCTGCATGCGGACCTTTATTTATGCAAAATTACGTGATTCCAACCCGTTAAAGATACATTAAAAATCCGGATGGACAATGGCTACTCAAAATAAATATGACGCTAACATTGTATAACAGAAACACGAGGTTTCGAGTGATTCACATGTCACCGTTTTAAATGAGCAAATAGCCTTTGACCTGCAGATACTATGCATACAATAAATGATTCCTTATGAAGAAAAGATCCGTTTTTAAATGCAATATGGTTACATAGTTTCAAACGTGAAAAAGAAACTGTTTTGTTGGTGTGCTATCATTTTACTAGGCTATATAACCTCACATTTCTTTAGCTAAAATGCAGCAATTTCAACTCACAGAGAAAAAAAAATACTCTAATTATAAAAACAAAAAAAGAATATGCTTTTGAGAAATACTATTATAAAATGCCACAGATAGACACAAAGCAATGACACAAATGATAATCTGATTTACGTTCAGATTTCAAGTTGACAAAATTGTTTTCAACACCAACATCTGACTCCAGTTAAGCAGCCGAACTCCAGAAAGAATGCAGGCTAAATCAGAACCACCATCAATCGTGTGTCGCAGCGCACATACAGCACGGTGTGAAATAACAGCGACATTAAACGCTTTATTTTCCTGAGGGACCCCTGCAGAGCTCCGGACCCCGGGTCTCCTTGCAGCAGATGTACGAGGGTAAAGGGGTCGAGGAGAGGAGAGGGAGGGCACGACAACACTCTCGTGCCCTCCCCTCTCATCCCATCCCCTTTATGTCATAGGTCCGCCGGCCTACTGCACGCTCCTCTGGACCAATCAACGAGTACAACGCGCTCCATCCGGTGCGTGCGGTTAAGGTACATGCAGAGCATCAACAGCCCAGCGGTGTCTGCTCAGTGGCTGCTGCTATGGTGCGTGGAGCATCGAGACGTTAGCGGTCATATTAACGTCCCGGTTTAGATTTAAAGGCGAGCAGAGTTGCGGAAGTAAACAAAAAAAAAAGGACTTAAGCCTTGGAGAATATGAACAAAGTGGACGCACCATGCCGACCCGCCGCCTCTCTCAAATTCACTATTGACAACATCCTCAATCTCAAGACGAGCGGGAGGAACTGGGACGGTCGTCACCCCGCCGGACTGCGGGATGACTCGGCCACGGCGATGCGTAAAGACGGTTTCCAGAGTCACCACGACGAGCATGTAGTCCAGCAGCGCCAGGACCCGGGCTGCAGGCTTAACGAGAAAGGTAAGAGGGTTTTGGTGAATTCGTAGCGGTTTGTGGGCCGCGTGCAGAGACTTTCTGTCATCCGTGTTCACCATAACGCACCGCGCTCATCAGATGTTTCAGCTTAATGTAGCGGCACAGTTGAGACTTAACCACAGCGGGTTAAACGGAGTGTCATTTGTTCGCAGAGTTGATCACAGACTGCAACGGAGCGACGGAGTCAGTCATCAGCCGCGGAGACCCGAAGAAGGCGACGGAGGTTCGCTTCGAGAGCGGGGACAGCAGCTGCGACGACAGCAGCTCCACCACCACGGCCACGGACACCCACAAAGGGGGCAGCCCTGCCAAGAAAAGCAAAATGATAACGAAAAAGAAAACGCGCACAATTTTCTCCAAGAGACAGATTTTCCAGTTGGAGTCTACCTTCGACATGAAACGCTACCTGAGCAGCGCGGAGCGCGCCTGCCTCGCCAGTTCCCTCCAGCTCACGGAGACCCAGGTGAAAATATGGTTCCAGAACCGCAGGAATAAATTGAAACGGCAGATCTCGACCGAAATCGACGGAACTGTTACCGATTTCCCCGAGACTGGAAAGCCCATGGTGGTGGGGCAGCTCCCGGCCTTGTACAAAGAGAGCAACCTGCTGGGCAGATGCCTGCTGCCCATGCCTCTGCCCGTGGTGTACCCGGGGAGTAGCACGCCTTACCTCTGCTTCACAAACGCCAGCAAGTACTTCAGTCTGTACGACGGGGACGTATGATGATGATTCATTCCCTCACGTGAAAGAGACACTTTTTGGTGGTCTGTTGCCAAGTTTCAAGCAAGGTGTTTAGATGTTGGGTCGGACCCGCGGCCTTACTGTCTGTGAAGACTGCAAGTAGGCTACACCCACGGAGGAGTAGTTACATATCACTTCAAAATAAGCTGACTCGGTTTGATTTATTTTTCCAGTCAAAGCTGTTGGTTCCGGATCGGCCGGCACCAGACCTGCTATGACACAGAACACAGAGCCGTTTTTAGGAAATAACAGGCTAAGCTAATGATAGCCTGAGGGAGGCCTAAACATTATCAACCCTTACATTTATTGTTTACATGACATAGCATAATTAATATTATTATTATCATCGTTATTATTATTATTATTATTATTATTATCATTGACAACAGCATTTCCAGCAGCCTATAAGCCACCAAAGAAATTACTATAGCCAAGCTATTTGCATGCATTTCCTGTATTATAATGAATTTTGAATTACTGAAATTATCTATGTATTTAAATGAATGTAATTAACATTTTATTATGTTTCACGCATGTCAATTTTTTCTGAGCATCCTACTATTCTTACTTTATTCAACGTTTGCCTTTCGGCTCATTACACCAGTTATTGAAACTGTAATTAAAACATCTTCATTCAAGAAATATTTTTACAGAATTATTCACTATTTTATTCTGAACTTTTTGTCATTGTATTTTTTTATGAAACTGCAGATGATGAGGACACAATGTATGTTAAGTGATTCAAACATGTAAAAATGGATTTTATAGATAAATGAATATAAGAAGACTTATGGATTGAGCAGCTATCAAATAAAAATTGGCAAAATATTAAAATCGAATCAAGAACTTAAACATTTAGTGTCAGTAAAGGTCCCTTAGCTGAAATCCATCTTAAACGAGACAATGGTTGCTAATCCAATAGACCCAAAGTGCTCTATAGACACACTCTCCTAACTCAAGCCTCAACGTGTGTTAAACAGCATGCTGTGTTTTAAATTGGGGCCAAAACTGTGTATAAAACATGCATAAAGTCAGAATTGCTTATTAAATCTATAACTAACAGCTTGATAGCATATTATAAGTAAACAAGACCATTTCAACTGTAATAATATCAGTAAGTTTGGATAAAATGTACAAACTACGGATGTCAATATCAAAATCAAAATATTTATCTGTAACTGGTCATAAGCGCCATATTAAGATGTAAACTACACATTTGGAATACCAGATTGGCAATATGATATGCCACTGATTTAGTTCTTTGTTGAGAAACCAAAAACATTTGGACAGTACAGTACAGTACAGTATGACATGTGGGTCAATAAACACATTCCCTGCATGCAGGAAGTGGTACAGACAGGAGGTGAGACTCATCCCCGTATACGTTTCTGTCTGAAAGCTTCCACATATACCCGGCATATTCACACAAACTACACAACATCGTGAGCGACACAAGCAACTCATTTTGTTATTTTTAAGAAAGCAAAAACATTTTGGGAAAACGAATCCCTGCAGGAAGTGGACCTGCAGACGGGAGGTGACGCTGTCGCTTCCTAACTTTCTGTGTGAGACAGTGTGTAGATCCTCGAGCTGTCTCCTCCGCTGTCGTACCAAAGCCACAGACCGACCAGCAGCCTCAGCAGAACCCAACCAGCAAAGGCTCGTTCCTTACGGACTCGCTTTAAATCATATCACTGAACATGTGTTGAATGTGTGACTCATGGTCACCGAGAGCAGTCCAGGAATAAAAGACGAAAAGTCAGTAACCAGCAATGACAATATCAGGAGGATCCGTTGCATTAATGTTTCC
The DNA here is from genome assembly GCF_050575085.1 of Anarhichas minor. Lineage (NCBI taxonomy): Eukaryota > Metazoa > Chordata > Actinopteri > Perciformes > Anarhichadidae > Anarhichas > Anarhichas minor. Next base: position 8,242,582 of record NW_027466458.1, read on the forward strand.
GAAAGTAAAAACATCAATAATTATAAAAAGCTTACCTAAATGTATTTCTGTAACTGATATAACCTGCAGATCGATCACGTAAACTCCACATTATGGTAAATAGGCAACATGAGTCGAAACTGGTTTCTCTTTAAAAAGCTAAGACATTTTATTAAAAATACTCCATTTATTATTACATAAAGAGACTCATTAAACTGACCAGTCTGATAAAGGCTTCAGAGTGTAAAGTTGTCATTTTTGGAAACAAAAACAATTAGATATGTTATTGATCGCTGCAGTGAACGGTTTCATCCTCATTGTGCCACAAACTTGGACTTGCAGGATTTGTTAGTGCAGAACTAAACTGCATCCAAACAAAATATAATCGAATTAATTGTCACAGGATGAAAAAAGGAATCACGCCATTTTTTTTCCCCACTAATGGAAATCCACTTTCTGCATCGACTGAACTGAAAGTCAGGTGACCTGATGGGTGCTGCCCTCTGTGCACTTTGACACAACACTTACCCTTCACACGCATCAATGTAGCATTAAATCCTACGGACCAGAACCTTAAAAGCATCAAACAGCAGATGCACATCGATGAATAGTTATTAAATTGTTATTAAACATTACAAATCGGCACGCTATTTGTTCATTATCGACCCCCAAATAATAAAGAAATCATTTTTATGCATAATTATGTGTGTGATTCAGACACACAGTGTGTGTATCAATTCATCGAAGACAAGAGGCCTGTTATGTCCAGCAGGCAGTCTCGAGTTTCAGAGCTGCTAGAGAGAGTCACACCGCTGCTCAGTACCCACAATCCCTGGCGGCTATCCGCTCAGACATGATGGCAGACTGTCAAGATGCAAGGTGTGGCCAAATGGTATGTTATTAACATTTAAGTTGTATTTAATGGAGACATAAATTGCAGATCATACTATCTTAAAGGCACTCGGGCGGGAACTTCAGAGACCAAGGTAAAAAAAAAAGTAATATAAAGTTGTATTCATTATGAATGACCTTACCGAGTACATCAGACATAAATGCACTAATTCACCTGAATGCTTTTTATAAGAAGTGCTAATTTTTTTTCAACCACTGTGCTCTTTTCATTCGTTACCATCCTCCTCTCCCATTCTTACTGTACTTGACTCCCGCCTCTTGCCTTGTCATAGCTCATCACAGTAGTCTGTGCACTGAAGCCTGACTGTGTGCGATTATGACTGAATGAGGAGGACTGAGGAGGAGAGTGTGTAACAAAGAGAGAGAGAGAGGGAGGGAGGGAGGGAGGGAGGGAGGAGAGAACCAGTTGATGAGTGTGTGTTTGTGTTGGAAAAGCTACGATCACGTTTGTGTTTCTGCATGGGTCTGTGCCTCTCTATAGCTGAGGTCTGGCTGGTCAGGAGCAAGGAAGTCCGGTTCCTGTTAGTTGAAGAGTGACTCTGTGTGTGTGTGTGTGTGTGTGTGTGTGTGTGTGTGTACGCCAGTGTCAGACTCTCCGGCAGCTCTTTTCTGCATGACTAGATGAGGCCTCTCTCAGCTCGCTTGTTACTTTAACCTCCGTTGACCTCTCCCAGTCATCTGACAAAGGTCATCGCCCAAGACGATGGGAGAGAGGAGAGACAACCGACGGTCCCTGAACATGTTTCAGCGACATGAAAGCACAGACGGACTGTCACCAGTGGGTTTCACATGAGCATCTCATACAGATTCTCTGTTTTGGGCTCTTTAAGCCAAAACAACAACATACTCAATCTGGTGAGGATTGATATCGACCACAGCTCTCAGTTCAACAATGTCTCAACAATGTTGCTCATCCTGATCAAACAAGACGCAATCAAACACAAACTGTGTCTCCAGCATCAGCTCTGTCCAGGGATTCCCCCGGGGTGTCCCGATGCAACGGAGGGCAACAGGGACCAGAACTACATGACACAGCACATTGTACAGTAAACAACAAGGCTATTAGTTAGAGGGGGAACCTGAGACAGGACGTCTGTGTATGTGTCACACTTAAAGACTCTTTGATGGCCTATTGATCTGCTAATTTAGTCCCCCCCCCCCCCCCCCCCCTTCTACATGGTGCAGATCGCTGGAGGAAATTGAACGATGGAAGAGGGGATGAAATCAGATAAAAGTAAGTGATACAGAGACAGTGATAAGAGAGGAGAGTGCAGGAAAGAGAGACGATGAGACCAGATTGGACCGAGGCCAGCCATTAATTGCAAAGCAAGCTAAGTGAGAGAGTAAAAACAAATAAAGATAAATGAATGAATTCTGTGATTGCACAACTTTTCTTACTTCATTGTTTAAACTGCTGTCCACAACAAGATTCACAAAAGGGCATTTATTATCCGTGTGTGACAGTTTAGCAGGTTAACATGATGCTGTAAACTCAAACGACAAAACGTAAGTAAATAAAAATAACCTTTATTTGGATATTTTACTTCATAATCTTGCATTTTGGATATCCAAGCTTTTCATCTATACAGCTACAATAATGTGAACAAATCCATTATTACTCAGATTAAAGTATTTTCATCGTTCTTTTGGCAAAACTACAGACAAAACAAAAACTAAATAACCCAGCTGCATGAAATATTTGTAAAATAATCTCCATTACATGTAGTATTTCAGACACACACACACACACACAAACCGTGTATCAATTAAACAGCATCGTCTCCCACGCCCTCCCTCACGTCCTGTCCCATCAGACACTCCTGTCGGGGTAATGTGCCATTAATCTACCACTGAAAAACATTATTGGCCAATCAATAGGTAAGATGGAGGGCGTTTGAGGGGGGGGGGGGGGGGGTCAACACTTATCCATAACACCAGAGAATGAGCTTCACTATTTGCAGACGTGGAATACTCAATGTGGTTTCATGCTGACAGTCAATATAGGGCCATTAACAGGAGCTTAGCAACATCACATCCGTTAAAAAGTGAGAGTCACAGACAAACATCACACTGTTGAGTTAACAGCAACACAATGCAATGTTGTTGTTGGTGCATCAGTTTGGCACAAACATGTACATTTAGGCCTCGTCCACACATACAAGGTTATTTTAGTTAACGTAGCGTTTTCTATGCGTTTTGGCCTTTTGTCCAAACAGCATTTTAAGATACTTAAACAGAGCTTTGGAACTCTGGCCAGGTTGAAGAATCTCAGTTTTCCCCGTCTACACAACAGAGTCTCTGAACAGAGTGCTCAGTTATCTCCATCACTACTGAGACAACATGCCGTGCCACCAACAGTCACTCTTCCACTATATTGAGGAGCAGAATAAGCTACAGAGGTCACTGCTAACACCCAACTATCCCACAACACAGACCCCACCGCCATCGTCTCTGTGGTTAAAACAATGTGTGTGTGGATTTTAATTTTTGAATAAAAGGAGAAAAAACGATGTTTACATAAATGTGTGTGTGGACTAGGCCGGATATTCAGCAGATGTTCTTTAGACATACATTCCTGTGGCCACTGTGGTTGAAACCAAAGGTTTAATTGAATTAAATTAATGTTTCCAGCATTGATAAAGACTTACACACTGTGCCAGCTACAGCACTTATCTGTATCCTGTCCTTAAAACAATGTACACACACTACTGGACAGATTGTTTCTGTGACACTGAACACACTTATGTGCACATACGTAGACACACAAGGATGGTCAAATACACCTTCAACTACAAAGGCTCACTCAACCACGCACACCTTGACGGTCTTGTACCACAGGATGCTGTCATCCAGATCTAAGCAGAGCAGAACATGTACAGCGTGTGTGGTGGAGCTGACCTGCATGCCTTTAAAGTGATGCAACACAGTCACACCCGTGGGACCAGACAGACACTGGCCTCCTGACATTTACAGCTTCGCTGGATGCTGCTGAATAAATAGCTGCAGTGAAACCCAGTCTCCAAACACCCAGTCCTCAAACACCCAGTCCCCAAACACCCAGTCCTCAAACACCCAGTCTCCAAACACCCTGTCCCCAAACACCCAGTCCCCAAACACCCAGTCCTCAAACACCCTGTCCCCAAACACCCAGTCCCCAAACACCCAGTCCCCAAACACCCAGTCTCCAAACACCCTGTCCTCAAACACCCAGTCCCCAAATACCCTGTCCCCAAACACCCTGTCCCCAAACACCCAGTCCCCAAACACCCAGTCCTCAAACACCCAGTCCCCAAACACCCAGTCCCCAAATACCCTGTCCCCAAACACCCAGTCCCCAAACACCCAGTCCTCAAACACCCAGTCTCCAAACACCCTGTCCCCAAACACCCAGTCCCCAAACACCCAGTCCCCAAACACCCAGTCCTCAAACACCCAGTCTCCAAACACCCTGTCCTCAAACACCCTGTCCCCAAACACCCTGTCCCCAAACACCCAGTCCCCAAACACCCAGTCCCCAAACACCCAGTCTCCAAACACCCAGTCCCCAAACACCCAGTCTCCAAACACCCAGTCCTCAAACACCCAGTCCCCAAACACCCAGTCCTCAAACACCCAGTCCTCAAACACCCAGTCTCAAAACACCCAGTCTCCAAACACCCTTTCTTTTATTTCCATATCATTTGAATTGTGTTTTTATGCAAATCACCACTATAGAATGACTTAAAACAACTAAAAGGAAATAGTTGACAATAATAACATTTTGATTAATTGGCTACAGGCCTATTAGAAACGGACTAAAGTGAGATGAACCGAGCGAAAACTGTTGATAAATTTGCAGTTGAAAAAGAGTAATAAATCACAATTTTTGATATCACAATAGTCAGCATATTGCAAAGCCGCAATAATATGGTATTATGGGGCCTCTGGTGTTTCCCAGCCCTCCTGCCCAGCAGGACGATCTCAATCCACTGTCTGTGGAGACGTCAGGTTGAATGTGAAAACCTACAACCAATAATCAAAACAAAGTTGAGTCTGCACGCCTGCAGTATTCTTTAACAAGCAGAGGTTAGCGCAAGTGAGCACTCTCGCCGTCTAAACAAGAGTGCGTATGACAACTACATGCAAGTGTGCAGAAAGAATAAAAACAAGTTGTGTGCTTAAAGGATTATGAAGTTTCAGTTAAAGGATTCCAAAAGATGGGATTCATGGCATGTGAACCTGAGGCAAAATACAAAGGAGAGCGTCGATAACTTTGACCGAACTTAATCACCAGAGAAACCCGATCATGAGCTCACACAGTGAAGAGGAGCAAGGACAATGAACTGTAAACAGGCACATTCAAAGGGCATGACAATCGGCAGGAATAGTCGATAACACGATGAAAACTGAATTCTTATTGACACAGTTTTAGTGTTTTTTTGTCTTTCATTGCTTTTGATGTTTGCTATCACTCTGCTGATAACTCTGTTACTTCCCCACAAACACACACAACAAACACACCTCTTAGCCTGAAGTGAGCAGATCTCTGGAGGACTGTGCTCCCCTCTGGCTAGTTCAGGGGAGGCTCTAAGTGCTCAGTAATAGCCAGCAATCAGCACAGATGGATAGAAACCAACGTCTCACCCTCAGGAAAGAAATATAAATAAATAAGATGAATAAATAAAAGCCTCGTGTCCTCACAACCACATACTGCATTGGGCATGTGTTTTATAATGAATATAGATTGAGAGGTTGAAATATTTATGGTCCGGGGGTGTTTGGGAGGAGGGGGGGGGGGGGGGGGGGGGCTAATGGTGTGAAATCGCATCCCAAGTGGACGGAAATGAAAAAGGAAAATTCCTCTTGGTCCGGAAGCTTCCAAGCAAATCTTTGTCAACTGGGACTCTGTAAAGACACTTTCAGCAATATACCTTTTCTTTTTCTTTTTCTGATGTTAACCCTTAGCTGTGGTAGCATTGCATTGTGTAATCTTGTCGTCAGTATGTACGTATAGTGTGTATTCCTGTCGAAAAACAACAACATCTGCATTCAGAATAACTTCTTCTTAATCCCTGTGTGATGTCACAAAACAGCGTCGCTCCGATCAGCGTTTACAAAATGCCTTCACAGGTTTCCCCTGAAGTGACCCATACATCCCCATTACCTAATTTGCTCGTATGAAGCTTTCACCTAAGAGCCATAAACAGTTAAAGCCCTCCATTGGTCAGTGGAGAGGTGTCTGGGGACACGGGCTGACTAAGAACAGCCCAGGGGCCACATGAAGAATAACTGAGTAGACTGCTTTGGAGAGAGAACATATTGTCCCTGACAGGAACAAACATCGGACTGATAAACAAGTAGCTCGGGGTGAGCAAGCGTTTTAGGGAAGCATGAGAGAGAGAGAAAGAGCAAACTGTAAGCGGGAGTCAGAGGAGATGAGCCGAGATGAGCACCGACTCCAGAAATAGTCCCACCGAGGCCTCGGGAGAGCTCTGAGATTCAGCCATTCTCTTTTACATCGTTACCTGGGATCAGCCTCAAGATGTCTTGTGGATTTGAATACAAACTCAGGGGTCCGTGTGTTTTGTCCGTCTAAAAGAACATTTGTGATGTTATGTACAGTATCCGTGGGGCATTCAACCAGATATACGTGTACAATGCTGCTGCTTTAATTCAGCGTTGAGTGAACTGTGAAACACTAGAAAGCGGAGAGGTAACCCTGGTTAACCCGTGGCTCACCAAGGCAACTGGAATGCAATGTTCGTCACTACGCTTTACGCCAATTAAGCAGACAGAGGAGAGATGAACACGTGACCGAAGTCGACGTTAACTACTTTTGCCCTGCAGCACTGAGATTGTCTATCAATAATAATGTGCATGTCTCTTAAAAGCGTCTCCCGGCTCTTGTGGCGATGATAAAAGAACACGTCATCTGAGATCCCTCTTTTCAGAGCGGCACTACTCGCGGCACTATCGCTACTTAAGAGGCATGAAGGATGCTTGTTGTCAGACAGAAATATATTCCCGTCTTGAAGTAAATATTTTGTCCTGCATTTGAGGGGCGGATTCAAACTGAAGTGTTTTAAAGCGTTGTTTGGGGTTAGGGGGCTGAGAGGAGTGCTGGAGAATATTTGAAGGAGGCAACTTCTGGTGGTAGGCGGAATAAAAAGAGTTGATAGTCTGTTGGGAGGGTTTAATAATAAAACAAGAACATGTGGAGACTTGCAAGAATTAAGTACACTTAGGAGTGCACTCAGAAGTGTTGTGGAAGAGATACCGGATGACAAGTCGGGACGAGGAGGTGCCGTGAAGACGGTTAACAAACCGCAGCTCTGAATCTGGGTCGATTCTCTGCAGATAAAGAAAAGAGATTTCCCTTCATGGTGATTCAAAACATTAAAATAATTACACAATTCCCGCAGACCTGATTAACAGACTGTTATAAAGCACAGAGGTGGAAGACTTCCACATTCATACCTCGAGGCCGCTAATGTGAATGTGTTCCATTCATAAGCAAGAACTGAGTGCTGGTGTCTGGATGCTATGATGCTGCAGATTGAACAATAAATGTAAGTGCATTCCACTTATGTGTGTACAAACATAAGAATGTGTACACCAGTGTGTGTGTGTGTGTGTGTGTGTGTGTGTGGCCTCTCTCTCTGCCATCAGGAGGTTTTAATAGAGTAGTATATTCCTTTGCATTTTACATGACTGTAGGGCACGCTGCTCTCGCCTGTCTGCTCTGCTCAGATCAGACGCTCAAATTGGAGCACAGAATGGACTGCAGGTCTTCATACTATCCCGCACTGTAATCTGTTTTTGTGCCTTTATGTGTGTTCACAGGCATGTGTGCATACATACATACATACATACATACACCCCCCAAAATGAATTCATAGTATTCTACAACATTTCTTTTAGGGTTATATCTGCCAACATTCTGTCTGAGCAGAGTCTGAATTAATGCAGTCGTTGTGCTTCAACACTGGATTGTGGTGTCGAGCCAAAAAATGTGAACTGAATCTAAACGACATCATTTTAGCCGTGCTAGCAGCAGGCCATGTGTTGCCATACAATCTTGAACTCATGGTCCCCAGAGGGTGAACCCTGACGTCTCATCCGGCGCCAATATGGGATCATAATTAAATTTGTCTTGAGTTCTTTGGTTTATGACCAAATAGTCCCATCAGCCTCAGCTTTTTGTTCACTAATTAGCAAAAGTTGGTACTGTCAATATCAGAATGGTAGCATGCTAATATTAGCATCTAACTCAAAGCCCTGCTGGGCCCGAGTACAGCCTCGAGAGCGGCGTGACGTTTAATTTAAATCTACGTTGCCGTCTTTGATACTCGTCCTTACAACACCACGTAATGTATTTCTTCCAGAAAAGCGAAAGTAATTGCTGATTGGCAACTTTTGTCTTGAGATGAACTGATGCTGGCCAAGCAGTGGTTTGGTTTCTTTCATTCTCTCTCAGTGCGACGTCTCCAACCATCCATCTAATGTGCGTCTTTGTTTTCACAGCACAGGAACAGGTCTCTGACGCCTTTTCTCACACTTCTCTTCTCTCACTCCTGTGTTATATACAGCCTAAAGTCTCTGAACTATTCATGATGTTTCCATTAGAAAAGCCAGATTAATCATTTATCACTTTAACAAAGAAAACTAAATCTTTGTTTAATCCAGGTTCAGATCTTTAGGGTGTAATACTCACCTGTTCCTGACACCCACGGATAAAAACAGAAAGATAAGAGCCGGAGGGGAAATCATTACTGAAAATGACAGACACACTTCCAACGTCTTCACAACTAAAGGAGAAGAGCAAGCTTGACAGAATATTGCCCATGTCGAAAACATCAATAGACATGCTTGATAATAACTGACCTCAGACCCTTTCCCTCATTAATAGAGATCTTATCTTTTATCAATGAATACTGTACCGAGCCGCTCACACTGGAACTGGCCGTAGCATGAAGGCTTGCTGAGCACTGAGAGAGCCAGAAGAGTGACTGACTCATGTTTCCACACGAGAGAGCAGTGAACTGGACTGTATGACCAGAGAGAGAGAGAGAGAGCGAGAGACAGAGACAGAGACAGAGCGAGAGCGAGAGCGAGAGCGAGAGAGAGAGAGAGAGAGAGAGAGAGAGAGAGAGAGCGAGCGAGAGAGAGAAAGAGAGACAGAGAGAGCGAGCGAGCGAGCGAGCGAGAGAGAGAGAGAGAGAGAGAGAGAGAGACAGCGCGAGCGAGCGAGCGAGAGAGAGAGAGAGAGACAGAGAGAGAGAGAGAGAGAGAGAGAGAGAGACAGAGAGAGAAGCAGATGTAAAAGAGACCAGATGGAGGAAAAGGGACAGGAAAAAGAGAACCTGTGTTCATTAAAGAAACAATAAAGGTTAATACACTCGTCAGGCTCTAAGTGGGAAATACTCTTCGGTCTCATGAAGCACATCGGGGTTCGGAGAGTCACACCAGAGCGTACTGCGTTTAGAGGAATGACTGCAGGGATTACAGATGTTGCATTGTGTTGTTAATGCAGACACAAAATACACCGTGTGTTGTGTGAGCCCTGTGAAAGTATACGTGTGTGTTTCTGTGTGCGAGAGCATTTACGTGTGTGTGTGTGTGTGTGTGTGTGTGTCTTTTCACTTAATGCAAATTTAATGAGACCTGCCCGGCCTGCCTGAAGAAAAGTGCTGCCAAATCCTCTCATCCCCACTGACAGGGTGCGGAGTGAGTGAGGAACTATTAAAAAGACTAATTGCCAACAGGAGAGACTTGTCAGACAAAAGGTGCAATTTAGACTGAGGACATAAACTCACAGAGAGATGAATACAGGAGGAGATGGACAGGGACAAAGAAAGGCTGTCAAATTATAATTAAATGCATTTAGAGTTATTTTTAGACAACTTAGTATGAATGTGGGTTGAGTGAAAGGAAAAGGCGGACCAACCATAATAATCACTATTTAACACAGTGTAGTTCTTAAATCTAAACAGCTACAATCTCACTTCAAACTTACATCTTTCCAGTGTTTTAACAAACTGTACGAGTGAGAGTTAAACTGGCGACTGTTGATGTCACCGGCTGTGATGACACCGGTGACATCTGTAAATACTGAGCTGTAGCTGGTTATTATTACTGGAGTCCGTGTTTACAGGTCAGGTACACAAACTAAGGCTCAGTCGGCTAAAAATAGAGAATTAACAAATGCAACATTTCCTCCTGTTTGAAGAACATTGGCAAAAAAAATTGAATTTAGTTGACAATCAGAAAAATATAGAAAAACACCGGCTGCATCCTTTAAGTTTGTCTGTACATCTCCTGATTTAAATCCTGACGTCAAAGCGAACCTTTGGTTGCGGTTGTTTTTCAGGGAGCACGTTTCACCGCCTAAAAATATCGTCTATGCAGCACTCTGCCCTCTCTCCATCTCACCACTACATCGAGTGGCTGAACACAACTCACTTCACAGAGTCTAGGTAGAGTTATACTGATAAATATTAGATGGGATACTTTTATTGCACAGAGCTTGTCGGGTTGTTGTTTCAGAAGTGTGCCGTCTGTACTTACACAGCAAACCAGAGGGCACAACAGTAAAGCATCAGAAGTACACACACGCCACGAGGAAGAACAACGAACGCTGCTTCATCTTCAACACTGTGTGGACTTCACCTGGAGCCATGGAAGAGGTGCTTCCTCCTCTTTGGATCGCTAAAAAGCTTTTCAAAATGCTGCAGCATTTTCTTGATCCAATCAATATTTAAAGTGTGTTATGGGAATAAAGAAATAAGTGAATGAAACACGAATGCTCTTATTGCTGCAGAGTTTCCATGTATGGCCCCTGGCCAAGCAGCAGAGGAACATGTGTCCCATTACGGAGTGGAAATGCACGGATGAGACAAACCCACCACTTTGTCATCAGGATCAAGCATGAAAACATACATTAGATGCTACACTCTCCTGGGAAATAGACAAAGTGAAGTATTTCATTTTTCTCATCACACTTCTTGTTCTGACTTTGATTCTCTTCGTCTTTGATCGTCTATCAGGTTACAGACGGCCTGAGAGTGACTTCATCTACAACTCCATGTGCTGTTCAACCCCTCAGCCAGATTTATTGTTTTGATTTCATAAGGTCTGTGTGTGTGTGTGTGTGTGTGTGTGTGTGTGTGTGTGTGTGTGTGTGTGTGTGTGCGTGTGCGTGTGTGTGTGTGTGTGTAAGAGAGAGAGAGAAAGTAACAGTGAGAGAAAAGAGGAGTGTCTGTGTGTTGATTTATGATGCTGTATTGGTAATCAATATGGGTCTTTTAAGTCATGTAGATGCAGTGATTGATACTTGGAGTGGTCAGCATATGGACTGGGAACTCGAGCTGTACGTCTGACCGTTCCCATATGGGTAACATCATCCGTGCTGAAACCAGTGCATCTATTGTTTGTGCTAAAGTGAATTAGCTGGAAATAAAAAGCTGGAAAAATGAAAAAGCACTTGTCAAGAAGGGAATCTTTCCTACGAGAGCGTTAAGGAAGCTTCTGAACTCTAACTTGCAGTGAAACATCTGAAACCTCAGATTTAAAAAGGGGGTAGTCTAATCTTCTTATTCAGAGACTATGAAGGACCGCACAGTTTAGCTTCTTGTCTTCTCTTTCATGTGCAGGTTGAATTGACATGAGGGTTAGATGAAGATAAGAACATACAGAAACCTCTCTTTGCTCGTCTGTCAGCGGACAGAGACGAGACTCCCTCCGACAGACATACTTTACCTCCGGCCAGGCACGGGGAAAGAGGTAGCTACTTTGATTGAGCTTTGATTAAATGTTGTTAACAATGCGGAGAACTGGTTTGGCCTTTTCCTAACTTGGCCGGCACACGGGCCGAGGGGCCACGGACAAAGACCACAAAGTATTCCCGCATGTGCTTTTAGAAACACAAGATGGCTAAACTCTCAGAGAAGCTGTTGGTGAATTAAAGCGTCATGTGATGCTTATTACACTGTTGGTGTTTTTAGAGGAGATCAGGGACCAATGAGAGACAATGAAGGGGCAATATAAGTGAAATATTTTTGCCCAAAAATATTGAAAATAATTTTATAATTCTGTAATTTTAAAGAAGACAAACTCAACTGATAATGATTCCTGCAGATATAAATCTTTATATTTGCAGATCTCCGGGTTCCACATACAAACATGATTTGGTCTTTTTGGGCCGGTGGACACACACTGCTCCAAATATCTTCATCTAACCTGCGTTAACAGTCCGAGAGGCTGATCCAAACTATTAGGAAGGAATGTTTCATCCGGGGCGATGAAAGACAACAACTACACTCCTCTTATCAGCTCCTGGTGATCAGGACGGATACTCAAAACCCTGCATGGGGGATCAGAGCGCAGCAGACAAGGAGCACACTCACACAAATAGAGCCACATTCACACACACACACACACACACACACACATATATACATTTATGTATTACTATAATCTCAATAATGAGCAAACAACTACTTACGGAAGTTGATGACAGTCAAAATAGCCTCGCTGAGAAATAATCCGCCCAACAATGGCTCCGTTATTCCAACTTTAAAACCTCTCAGTGTTGGTTTGGTTTGACTGACATTCCCAACATAATACTGCATATTTCTTTCCCTTTTCTTTTGGTTCATGCTCTTATTTTTTATTTTTGTATTTGTAAAGAGATTATATGTGGATTTAAATAACCCCACATATAATACAAGCACCCCGTGATGCTGCATCTGGTGTGAAGATATTTCAAAAGAAGTAAATATAGTTTACTGTTAACATAGTTTTTCTACACGAGTGCAGATATTGTTCATCTGGTACACATGTAGGTGAAACCAACGATGTTTAACTCAACAGTCCCGCCCTTCATGAAGATTATAATGTTCAACATGTTATTTCAGCTTTATGGTCATTTTGGAGGTTGTTTGCTGGTTGAATTAGATTGTGTTGACTAATATTAAGTCGACCCCATCGGTGATGGTGGGATTCATTGCGGAGCTGTTGTATTACATTACATTAGTTCCAGCTCGGTGTACATAATAAACTAATAAGTACGTCTCTACAGGGCAAAATAAACACCTGTCAAAATCTAATTAAAAGATTTGGGTGAACATGAAAAAAAAAGAAAAGAAAGAGAAAATGAAAAAGCTTGAGTACAAAGTTAAAGTAGAAAAAGGTTGGTGGTGTTTGCTACGTTTCTTATAAAACTAGTTTTCATTCTCGTAGCAAAATACCTTTAAAAGGCTTTATAGAGTCTTCAATAAACACAACAGTCAAAGTGCACAAATGTGAAAAATGCATCATCTCACATGTTTCACAGCCGCTGTACCTGGTGTCTCATTGATTATTTTGGACCGAAACTGTAACAAAGAGCCACTCGAACACAAACAGGCTCGCTCACACACACGTATCGGATCTCACAGGCCTGTACTTCATGTCCAGCGCTGCGCTGATTGCAATAGATTTCAGATGAGGATCAACACTTTGAAACTGAGTCTATGACCTGAGGGTTGAGAAGAAAGGAGGAAAATAGAGAGAGGAAAAGGAGGAGAAGGGAGAACGATGGATAGTGAGGGAGGTGCAAAAGAAACTGGGTAAAAAAAGGAAAAGAGCAGTAATAAAGAGAAATAAAGAAATAAAACAGAGCGATACAGGTAAACCAACTAAAGACGTGACAGCGTTCAGCGGATCTGAATGTGTGTGCTGGTGTTAATGTTATGTCTACGTTGTAATAGGAGTCATAATAAATAGCCACGCACGCTCGCGCCTGCTTGTGTGCAATCTAAGAAAGATGTATTCATAACTGGCCGTTCATAACTCAATCTGTGACTGATTTAGCCGTCTGCTGCCCAGGAGCCAGGCAGGCTCTACGGGACACCCCATCTAACACTCTGCCTTCCCACGCCGGGACAGCGGGACACTGGGATACCCCCGCGGGGCCGGAGCTGGGTCGGAGCGGGCCGATCACCTTAGTCTAAACTGACGTGTCTGCTTAACACACGCACACACTCCAGGTAGTGTGCATGACAAGGGCTTGGAGGCGATACTGCATCAGTAAGGATATGTGCTTTGGCCTGTGGTGTAGAATATCGTCCCTAAAGGGGCTCGGGAGGTGCGTGTCTGTGTGTGTGCGTTTGATCTGTTGTAAGTATTTCTAAGTTACTGAGACTACGCGAGATTGAGCGTTGCATGTTTTGGCACGTGTGCCAGCATGTAACGGAGACGAAGAGGCTCTTACAGATATATTTAACTGCATAGTAATGGTACATTTGAGTAGCCGGGAAGACATTCACAACCACACAAAGCACACTGAGGAAATACTCACTGGCATTAATCCTCAGGCAGTGAGTTGAAATGGCCTTCCCCTCCATGTCTGGATAATAATAATCACCATGACTTTCACCACCGTCTTTCAACTGCTCTTGGCTGCTGCCTCTGGGTCTCTTTTGTTTCTAAAAGACCAAACCTCCCTCGATTATTGGTTTTATGCAGAGATCCGGATCGGAAAACACACCGCAGTGAAGAATACTTTTAGAAATCGCTCCTCCCAAACCCTATCAGGCTTCTTCACGAGCACGAGGGAAACTTACCCAAAACAGTGGCATGTGTCGACTGAATCCTCTTTCAAGGCCTTCGGAATTAACAACCAAAGACCAACAGAAAAACATCCCGGGTCCAGGGGTCATGGTAACCGGGTATTGTTGTTCCCTGGATCTCTCGCCTCTCGCCCTCCGTAATGAATATGAGAGGCCTAATAGACCCTCAGCCTGACCTCCAATAAGTGCTCCACGCTTGGAAACATGAATTGCTGTCTTCAAAGCGCTGCCACTTCCTGAATGTTGCCCTCATTGAAAGTGTGAAGCGCGTGTGTGTGTGTGTGTGTGTGTGTGTGTGTGTGTGTGTGTGTGAGCATACACACACTTGAAACCAATGTGGCAGAGGTGACTGCCCCCTCGAGCAGTGAGGAGAACCAGGGGATTCCAGACTTTCAACAAATTTCAACAGTCACAATTATTCATAATTGCAGAGTCCGTGTGAGTGTGTTTGCGAGTGAAAGAGAGAGAAAGTTGAGAGACCCACAAACTGACAAACTCAATAAAAGGCTAAAAAGAGTTTGGCAAACTAGCAGGAAAAATAGAGAAAGGCAGTCAAAGTGTTGTTTTTTGGGGGAAGAGACGGCACTGATAGAGACAACGCTTTCACATCGTTCTCAGTCAAAGAGCAACGTGAAGAGGTGGCAACAGCTGTTTCCTGAAGAAACCAAAATGAAGACATTATACAATAATCTGTCGGCAATCTTTGAAATAGCCCGAGTTAAACTATTTCCAATCTGACACAAATCTACGGAACAGAAATCATACCGCACACTTGAATTTCACCTAATTCTCTTTAACTTTTAACATTTCCACCAGAAGCCCGGAAAGAATAAATCCCGTCTCATCTTGTACCTTATAAATTATTTCAGGTGAATGTGTACTTTCACAGGCTTCCTCACACAGGACACAATCAACTGCAATTAATCTGATCAATGGAATGTTAAACGGCGTACAGGATACGCTGCGGCAAGACTAAGTACCCTCGAGCCCCGTCGAGGATATTCAACGTGATGGAGAAAAACCATGTCCCCGTCTCCTCGGGGGGCGAAATCTCTCCCATGTTAGATAAATTAGTCTGGGTTAGTACCTGGACTTCCTATAGTCAACTCGCAACCTTTTGATCTCTAACTAGGGCAAAATGGATCCAAGCTGATGAATTTGTACGCCCCGGTTATGATTGATTATGTTGGCGCATTGGTCGGAAAGGCCTGCCAAAGTTTATTTTGAGGTTTTTTGGCACTGAAACGGGAGTTGGTTTCTTTCAATGTTGGGAGGATTAAGAGAAACTGGAAGAGTATCGATAGAAGATGCAGGAATACAACATGAAGGTGCAAAAACACAGAGAGTCCAAAGAGTCGGGGTCACCAAGTATGAGCTGGATCGGAGGGGGCTGCTGGTGTGTGTGAGACAGCGGAGGAGCGGCGCAGAGCTGCACAGAGATCTGAAGATGAATGATGACTCTAATGAATGATGCTGTAATGATCTCGTCTACAGCGGCTGGTTCCCATGCAAACCCGGAGAGACGGAGAGAAAAGCTGCAGGCCAACACACACACACACACACACACACACACACACACACACACACACACACACACACACACACACACACACACACACACACACACACACACACACACACACACACACACACACACACACACACACACACACACACACACACACACACACACACACACACACACACAAAAATAGAAACACATGGCGAGTGTGTATGTGTGTGCTGCTGTATGTAGGACACACAAAAGGAGCATAACATTACTTTACACCCACCACTCACTCTTCTGCTGCTTTCTCTCTTCAGGCCTTTACACACCGAGCAGCAGAAAGTTGCAGCAGAAAGTTGCCCCCTCTTGTCTGTTTCAATGAGCTTTACCTCGTCGCCACGCTGCAGCCGTACGTTTTGCCAAACCGCATTGGCACACAAGAACAGGGACAGAACATTTGAAACACATTTCAAAATAATCCAATAACTATCCCCTCAGAGTGTAGCAGAGGTGATCACCTCTCAGTGCCACAGACACATGGTTTACAACAACGGAATTACAAGGAAAGTATTAATTACAGGGCTGTTCTACACTGTACAGGTTTACCAGGTGACGCTCTACCTAATGAACCACTGTTACATACGGTTCAACCCAAACAGAGGATGCAAACTGATCCAAACGGTGCAGCTTACCTCCGGACTATTTGTTGAATCACAGTACTTCCAAACTACCGGAGGTCTAGTCATCACCATGATGTTGCCATGCAACCAGAAGAGACTTTAAGTTAAACAAAGAAAGATAGAAAATGCACATTTCAAAGATTTTGAACTATTGCTGTAAACATGAGCACAGCTTTCCCTGAACCAAGTTGAACTTAAACTCAAACACACATTAACCATAAGACGGCCGATCAGAAAGCACGATTATAATGTTTACACGGATCTGACAGATGACCTTAATTATTTAGATATTAGGACTAAAATGTTTTTGGACGTCTTGTACAAAAGAAAAACTTTTTAAAAGTTTCTAAATGTATATTTATTAGAAAATAAATACTTCTTCAGTGACGTTTGTCTTCCAAACCACAAATCACACCAAACTCTGCAAAGACAATAAAACCTTTAAATACATCATCCTGGTGTGCAGAGCCCCTTCCATCGGCTCATGGCCTGATAGAAACTATACATCGCTGACATCAGTGAATATGTGCAGCCTGACACCATGAACCGGTGTCCTCACCTCTCATGAATAAGTGGCTGCTCACGCATTAATGAAGCCACATACATGACGACGGGATGAGTGAAGCGTGTCAGCCGCATTAATATTGCAGACAAACAAATGTTCCACGTGTGACACATGACTGAGCTTCGACACTAATCAAACATTATAATTACAAAGTTTTAATGGAAAATTTGAGGAAGCTGCTGAGAACATGTTTGACTCTGGACGACATGTTCAACTGTCTGTCAGCATAAAGAGTAAAGAAATATGCATTGATTTCTATTAAATGTGGTTAACTGTTGTTTAAAGGAACATCAGGACCTTTGAACTGTGACTTTTTGATTCGTTATAGTAGATAAGCCAATGTGTAAATAAAAAAGTATGATTCCATCTGTTCCATGATTCATTAATATTAGAAGTAACAATGCTTTTATCTCTTCAAAGAATAGATTACTGAATGTGAACATAATCACATTTTGATTATACATATATTGCCATTATGTCATTTTACATGGACCTTTATTCTATTTTCTTATATTTCTTTGTACTTACATGTACCCCTCCCCGGGGATTAATGAAGTATTTATAATTCTGCCACAGCTGCAACTGGAGCTGAAAATGCTCACATTGAAATTCTTTTTGTATAATTCTGACTGAGGGGCTACCTGATCTATCTATGATTCAGCACTGGAATATGAACATATGCAATGACATAGTGTATTAGTACACTTAACACCAGTGTGCCTGCTTTACTCCGTCTATTCCCACAGGAGCGGTTTGTTTTATTGGTTTATTGGTCTGAAACTTAGATTGCTTTCTGATTGTGAAGGGATGAAACCCTGAGTGGACTCATTAAGAACTCTAACTCTATCTCCATACAGTAAACTGACTAAAGGAGCTTAAAGCATGAAGTTAAACACCTCAATTCCCTCTTTGGTGTTGGTATCGCTACTCTTTCTCTCAGCTCAGCTGATATCTGACTCTGTATGCACACAGCAGTGAACACACTCTCACAGCAGCGTGTGGAAGTAGAGTCACTGTAATCTTTGTGCAGATGCATCCTTCATACTTTGGCCTCTGATGAGATTAAGTCATGTAAACATGAATCTAACCACAAAGGGTCTTAATGACATATCTGTAGTAGTGATGTGCATTATTTGCACACAATGTTCTTCGATAATATTGCTGATATTATTAGACAACTAAGTTGTAGCTGGACAGAAAAATAATAATCAAGCATCTTAATGATTGATTGACACTTTTTCTTGATAAATGATTAAACTTCTCAAATGTGAGGATTAGTTGTTTTTCTCTGTTTCATATCACTGCAACTGTGTCTATTAAAAGGGACAGTTCACCCAGACAGTTAAAGATTCATATTTTTCTGTCGTGCTATTTATCAATCTAGATTGTTTAGGTATGAATTGTCTCGTGTCGTAGAGATGTCTGCCTTCTTTCCAACATAATGGAACTTCATGGCACTCGGATTGTGGTGCTCAAAAACTCGACAGTAATGTCTCCTTCCAGAAAACGTTGACCTGTTGTGAGCAGGGGACACACACACACACACACACACACACACACACACACACACACACACACACACACACACACACACACACACACACACACACACACACACACACACACACACACACACACACACACACACACACACACACACACACACACACACACACACACACACACACACACACACACACACACACACACTAACCGTAGCTCTTACATGAATGCACATATAGGAGGAGGAAGGTCAATGTTGGTGTGTGTGTGAGCATGTTGGACTAGGTGTTGTGGACTTTGTGTGTCAGGGTATCAAAGGCCAGTTGTCTCCACAGACGCTGTTTGCCTTTTCACGTGATGGCCCTTTTGACTCAGAATTGTGAGGGCAAAAGTTAATGGATCATTCTGTGTGTGTGTGTGTGTGTGTGTGTGTGTGTGTGTGTGTGTGTGTGTGTGTGTGTGTGTGTGTGTGTGCGCCCTTGTATTGCTTCCACTCCCAACAATAGACAAAGACAGCAGGTGCAAAGTGGTTGAAAAAGCAGCACAATGACTTTATGGGATAACTTCAATACATTTTCCTCCCCAGGAACTTTTAAAACTAAGAGTAGCGAGACAATGATAGAATATCTGCACAAAGAACAACCTGAGAAGTCTAATGTGAGTCTCAATGCAGGCTGTAGAGAGTTGTATAAAGCGTGTGTGTATACATACATATATATATATACACACACACACACACACACATAATGTGAGAGTGTGTGTGTCCTGGTTCTCAGATATTCACATTAACAGAGTGCTGGTATGACCCTGAATAAACTCACTAAATAAAGAATAAATACATTCTGATCTACTTTCGATGACTACACCTTTTCATCGCTCCATCTTCGCGCCCCTCCCCCAGCAACGTTACCATGGAGATGACCAAATGCATATCATATGCATGCATGAGTTCGTGTGGCTGATGCGCTCAGGGCTGGGCGGCAGGCAGAGGGGGGGGGGGCAGGGGGCGACACAGAAATGTGTTCTACTTAAAATGCTAATTTTACATATTTAATGCCACGGAGCAATTTTATATTGGGAGACGAGTGTAGAGGCAGTGAAGCGAAAGGAGAAGGGGGAGAGCACTTATAGCATACACTCGTCTGTCCAACAGGACGGAGGGGGGGGGGGGGGGGGGGGGCGATGAAAGCACAAATTCCCTTCTCCCCACTTAACTCATTTATTCATCTGTTTGCACCCTCTCCTCTCCTGTCTCTCGCTCACTCTCTCCCCCTCACTCTCTCCCCCTCTCTCTCTCTCCCTCTCTCACTCTCACTCTCTTACCCGCTCTCTCTCCCCCTCTCTCTCTCTCCCTCTCTCACTCTCACTCTCACTCTCTTACCCGCTCTCTCTCCCCCTCTCTCTCTCTCTCTCTCTCTCTCCCCCCGTCTGTCTAACAGCGTCCCGAGCTTCCTTATATAATTGTTCCGTGTGTGATGAAACAGAGATTCACTGACAGAGGTCCAAAGTGTTTCACTTCAGACAATATCAAACAGAGATTCCTTGACCTGTTGCAGAAAACGCTAGCACGCTTGTAATTTGTAGAATGACGCAGGACGCTGCAGGAATATGATAGAAAAGCATAGATCAGGGTTAGGAGGGCCTTAAAAAAATAAATCATTTACAGGCTGTATCAAATCATGTAATTACTCAACCTTTTTGCAAATGTATGTTTGTTAAAGTAATTGTTTTCCAGATGAAAAGATCCTAAAAATCAAGTAACAGACGGATCAAACTGCCTCTAACTGTAAAATAGAATATAAAGCTTTGGTGGTTTCCATATTGTGTATCAACATGACAGAACATATATATCCACATCATTTTCAACAATTAGTTCAATGTCCCAGTGTGGTCTTGAGGTCTCTTCCTGTTGTGCTCCCTGACCCCAGCTAGCATGCAGCCATCAGTAGTTTCATGGTTGATTACAGCTGTTCCTGGATTACTCCCGTGTTGTTTTTGGGGCTAAAGGTAAAAGCAGATTAACTCGACTTTGGATCTGTGAACTCAGCTGGAAGGCCAGAGGGCTGGTTCTCATGGAGAGAGGATGGACACACACATCTACAGAGCAAGACCATGCACACACACACAAATATATCAAATAAGATAAGGAGCTTATGGTACTCTGAACTATATCTTATCCACTGAGCAATAACTGCGACTTCTTATATTTACAGATGTACTTTCTTTCCAGCCCAAATCTGCTCCTAAAATGCTTCTTTTTAAGATTTAATGTTGCCTGGTGGAATCTTCTTCACTGGCCGACGTTAGTTTCTGTTTAAATATGTGTTGAATTGAATCATCAGCAAATTTACCACATTTAACTTTTATAGAGGTCATTTTGAGATCAAACTAAAAATGTCTCTGATGGTTTATCAGCCCATCAACCCTGTTGCACTTCTAACTCCACTGGCCGTCTCATATTGAGTGTAGTGGCCATCTCTTGCTCTACTCATATACTGTTTCTATGACTCCTGGGGCTTAACTCTCTCTGCATACCAGTCCAGAGGCCATCAGCAGAGCTCTCTCAGCTTGTTTCATAAAGAGTCTTAAAACACTTCCTCCACCTCCATCTTGTGCTTGTGTACGATTTTGGCTCAAATGCATGTGTGTGCTGAACAAACAACTGAATAAACCAGACTTTGATATAGTTTTGCTGTTGTTAAACCTGGCTTCCATTTTACTTCAATTCATCAAGGATGTAGTCCGTAATTCATCAAGGACGCAGTCGGTAATTCATCAAGGACGCAGTCGGTAATTCATCAAGGACGCAGTCGGTAATTCATCAAGGACGCAGTCGGTAATTCATCAAGGACGCAGTCGGTAATTCATCAAGGACGCAGTCGGTAATTCATCAAGGACGCAGTCGGTAATTCATCAAGGACGCAGTCGGTAATTCATCAAGGACGCAGTCGGTAATTCATCAAGGACGCAGTCGGTAATTCATCAAGGACGCAGTCGGTAATTCATCAAGGACGCAGTCGGTAATTCATCAAGGACGCAGTCGGTAATTCATCAAGGACGCAGTCGGTAATTCATCAAGGACGCAGTCGGTAATTCATCAAGGACGCAGTCCGTAATTCATCAAGGACGTAGTCCGTAATTCATCAAGGACGCAGTCGGTAATTCATCAAGGACGCAGTCGGTAATTCATCAAGGACGCAGTCCGTAATTCATCAAGGACGCAGTCCGTAATTCATCAAGGACGCAGTCGGTAATTCATCAAGGACGCAGTCGGTAATTCATCAAGGACGCAGTCGGTAATTCATCAAGGACGCAGTCGGTAATTCATCAAGGACGCAGTCGGTAATTCATCAAGGACGCAGTCGGTAATTCATCAAGGACGCAGTCGGTAATTCATCAAGGACGCAGTCGGTAATTCATCAAGGACGCAGTCCGTAATTCATCAAGGACGCAGTCGGTAATTCATCAAGGACGCAGTCGGTAATTCATCAAGGACGTAGTCCGTAATTCATCAAGGACGCAGTCCGTAATTCATCAAGGACGCAGTCGGTAATTCATCAAGGACGCAGTCGGTAATTCATCAAGGACGCAGTCGGTAATTCATCAAGGACGCAGTCGGTAATTCATCAAGGACGCAGTCGGTAATTCATCAAGGACGCAGTCGGTAATTCATCAAGGACGCAGTCGGTAATTCATCAAGGACGCAGTCCGTAATTCATCAAGGACGCAGTCCGTAATTCATCAAGGACGCAGTCGGTAATTCATCAAGGACGTAGTCGGTAATTCATCAAGGACGCAGTCCGTAATTCATCAAGGACGCAGTCCGTAATTCATCAAGGACGCAGTCGGTAATTCATCAAGGACGCAGTCCGTAATTCATCAAGGACGCAGTCGGTAATTCATCAAGGACGCAGTCGGTAATTCATCAAGGACGCAGTCGGTAATTCATCAAGGACGCAGTCCGTAATTCATCAAGGACGCAGTCCGTAATTCATCAAGGACGCAGTCGGTAATTCATCAAGGACGCAGTCGGTAATTCATCAAGGACGCAGTCGGTAATTCATCAAGGACGCAGTCGGTAATTCATCAAGGACGCAGTCGGTAATTCATCAAGGACGCAGTCGGTAATTCATCAAGGACGCAGTCGGTAATTCATCAAGGACGCAGTCGGTAATTCATCAAGGACGCAGTCGGTAATTCATCAAGGACGCAGTCCGTAATTCATCAAGGACGCAGTCGGTAATTCATCAAGGACGCAGTCGGTAATTCATCAAGGACGCAGTCCGTAATTCATCAAGGACGCAGTCGGTAATTCATCAAGGACGCAGTCGGTAATTCATCAAGGACGCAGTCGGTAATTCATCAAGGACGCAGTCGGTAATTCATCAAGGACGCAGTCGGTAATTCATCAAGGACGCAGTCCGTAATTCATCAAGGACGCAGTCGGTAATTCATCAAGGACGCAGTCGGTAATTCATCAAGGACGCAGTCGGTAATTCATCAAGGACGCAGTCCGTAATTCATCAAGGACGCAGTCGGTAATTCATCAAGGACGTAGTCGGTAATTCATCAAGGACGCAGTCGGTAATTCATCAAGGACGCAGTCGGTAATTCATCAAGGACGCAGTCGGTAATTCATCAAGGACGCAGTCGGTAATTCATCAAGGACGCAGTCGGTAATTCATCAAGGACGTAGTCCGTAATTCATCAAGGACGCAGTCGGTAATTCATCAAGGACGCAGTCGGTAATTCATCAAGGACGTAGTCGGTAATTCATCAAGGACGCAGTCCGTAATTCATCAAGGACGTAGTCCGTAATTCATCAAGGACGCAGTCGGTAATTCATCAAGGACGTAGTCGGTAATTCATCAAGGACGTAGTCCGTAATTCATCAAGGACGCAGTCCGTAATTCATCAAGGACGCAGTCCGTAATTCATCAAGGACGCAGTCCGTAATTCATTACGTAGTCCGTAATGCCTGTTTTTGTATTCTCCATTCACCGTGGAGGCATGCCAGAATAAAAAAAGTGTTTAAGGTAACACGCGGTGAGGAATTGATATACAAATGGTAATTTTAAGGGTGAAGTGTTACTTTAACTGAGGCCTTCTGTATCACGCTGAGCCTCTGCTGTGGAGCTCAGTGGAGCCGGTGAGTCCGGTCTCTCTGGCTGATGATGCCCATGGCTGGCTGGAGCTATTGACAGTCCCTGACACAAACAGCAAAGCATTCTGCCTCCAAAGTCCCTCGGCTCTCTGTGTATATATGTATATACATATGTGTGTGTGTGTGTGTGTGTGTGTGTGTGTCAGCTGACTTTCAATTTTCAAAGCTTTCAGTGTGAACATGGGGAGTTATTCTAACCCCAAAGCCCCTCTTGGCTGTTGTAAAGGGGTGGAGTCTCTGGGCTATAGGCCTCCTTGAATTATCATTCTAGGAGCATAAAAACAGGCAACATACAGTAAGCTGCCAGTGATTCATTCGTCTTTGCTGATGCAGTTCAATTACAATTACATTTACAGTAATTGATAAAAAGTAGGTTTGCGTCACCCTGCTCCCGGTAACATCGTATCTGGATTATTGGCAGCACAGTCATCACTTCGAAGTACAAGATGGCCTTTTGTGTCACAGTAGACTGGAGTGAGCGTGCCGCAGTCACAGATGTCCTGAACCACTATTCTAGTCTGACGAAAGACAAATAACAGAAGATAAAACTGACAGGTTAACCTTTTCAATTATCTCGTAGCCATGAGGAAAAACGACGCACACTGTTAATGCAATGTGGCACGGAGACAATTGAAATATCATTGCTCTGGTATCCCGGGGCCTCCACACACTGCATCTCCATGAGCTCCAGCACAGAACGCCCAAACAAAACAGCTGGAATTCTGTCCCTGTGCATGCTTGCAAAGTTCAACTCGCCATTGACAGCAGAGTCTCTCTGTGTCGTATGCCTCAATAACACAATCAGCCATAAAGAACACACACGCACACACACACACACACACACACATCTCAGTGAGTGGCCTGCTAGACACACACCGTTTCACCAATCCTCCCAGAGGCACCAGTCCAGCCCATGAGGTCATCGCCTGCCGAGACCCAGGATTATAACTCCAAAGGGACTCTTGGAAGCGTGTGGTTATACGTTCTGACAGCCCAGCGGCCTGATTAAGCCCCCTGTTTGCTAACGCTAATGCTAAGCTAATATTAGCTTTGTTGTCCGCCGAAAGTTGCCTTTTTCAATGGCCCCGCCAGGCGAAACTATGGTAGGCTAAGCTAAAGCTAAGCTAATTTCCCCCAGTGCACCTCTGTATTTCTCATCCAAATGACTTAACTCAGTGTGAGACATTCATCATCACGTAATCAGCTCGATGCACTGAGCTAACACAGGATCACTTTGGTCTAATACAAGATTAAGGAGGGTCATATGCAGAGGATTTAGGTTTAACTAGTTTACAGGCGGAAGGGAACAAGGCTGAAAAAGCTGAAGTGGACACAAGCTTCACGTTGCTGCTTTTCTTCAGTGTACAACTTAGCAGTTGTTTTAGCACATAAACATGTTGCCTTAATCTTCAATACCAATTCAGCATAAACCTTTAATTAGTCAATAACTGCAACTGTAAAAAAAACAAAAGTTAGTTTTTTAAAAGTTTCAAAAGTTAGTTTTAGTCCATCTAGTTAGATATTCGATATCACATTACTTCAAGTTTTCAGTTCCATTTGTTTGTTTGTTAGCAAGAATTCTCACACATTCATTTCATTGTGCAGTACTTTTGTCATTTTCTCTTGAAGTGCACTTAAATGACCGAACATCTGGCACGTGCATCCCGTGATTGTGCATCACTACGTGTACAGTAGTTTGATGCAGGTCTAGATGCAGATTAAAGTTTTTACATGTTTTGTTCAGCATCAGTTGCTTTAATTCCTGTTGAGCATGTTGCACTTTGTTCCTATTATAAGTAAAATGATGATGTAATGAAAAGGCATTGAAACCTTCACAACTTAACCAAATGTAGCAATCCCAAGAGGATCACCTTCTCCCTTTAAACACACACTCTGTGCTCCATACACTGCAGCATGTCAGCATGGTGCTTTCAGATTTGCACAACTTAAATATTTGTGTCTCTCTCTCTCTCTGTCTCTCTCTTCCCTCCCCCCCCCCCCCCCCTTGTGGTTTTAACATCAATTAAAATCCCAGCGCCACTTGCTGAGCTGCACTGTCACATCGTGTTGCGTGATCTTGCGGTGTGATGTGACAAAAAGCTCCGTAGTGTTTCTTTGCAACACATATGATCACAGACAGACAGAAAAACTCTCTCTCTCTCTCGCTGTATGTAAACATACCAACGAGTGTCTGAAACATACAGCCATTATAACAAATGCTGTGTACACACACATTTAAATTAAGAGATTCATGCATGCCTGCACAAGCAAACACAATTACCAGATAATATGATTTGGCGGAGAAATCAAACAGAAAGTGTCATGAGAAGAGAGGGCGACTTGTGTGAGAGAAATCAACCATCATCATCTCCATCCGTACGAGTTCTCCGCTCCATTCTCCCTGTCCCAACACATCGCCCAGTAAACAGGCTGAGGCCAGCGGCTCAACTCAACGCCACCACGTGTTATCCCAGAGTGTCTGCTTACGCCTCCCTGGGTCTAATCAGCTCTGACAAACCAAATATCTCTGGAGAGTTTACGCCACTTGGTTTGACTTGCCGGTTGACTTCTAACTACACCGCAGACTGCACGGCTTTGAAGTGAGTTGCTTTTCAAACAGTTGCTTTTAAAGGGTTAACGCCGATGAGTTAAAAACAGAATCCTGTAAATAAATAAAAGCATTTTTATCAATTTTGTTGGTTTCAAATGATTTAAAAATCAGCTTAACTGCAGGTTTCATTTTTCATTCTTTTAAGTAATTCCATTTTTGCTGCGATGGTTTTAATGAATGTTTCACACTGATTGGATAAAAACAACTAGACGACTGAACTAAATGTTCAATCATCGAGTCAAAACGGAGGAAGTAGCAGCGCATCAGCATCACCACCGTGGCTTTCTGTGTGTGTTCAGTGATGCTGACTGTGTGCGTTCACTGGTGCGTTCACATACTCTTGCATGACAGCTAAAGTAGCTCCGTCTAACGGCACTGATGTTCCCTGCCATTTGCCTTCAGGCCTTTTCCTCATCCTCTCTTTTCCTCACTGACTTTTTAAGTGTTCTTCTGGTTTTTTTTTTTGTCTCTCCTTGAGGAAACATGACCAACAAAGCTTGGCTTGAGAGAGAGCAAGGCCACTGATCTTAGTGTCGATTCAGGGAGTTATCATGGCCTGTCAAAGTCTTCCCGACACTTTAGACGTCATTTAGTAAAATACAGTTTGAAGTGAGGGTGAGTGGAGCTGGTGTTTAATTGTTGCCTCTTCTTGAACTCCCTTTATAGAATAATGGAACCGTGAGGCTGCAGATTGGGCATTATTCCATTAAAAAGAGATGTGACTTCAGTATTTACCAAAAACGTCCAACCCCCATGTTAGTACAGTTCTTATTCTGCTCTTTTTAATGGCTTAATCCTTAATCCACAAACCAGTAAGTGCATTTTTTGCCCATTTAAGCCAATTATTGCCTCGCCTGTGTACTGCACATGTTGCTGTTTAATTGCATTATCATTAAATTGTTTGTTTGTTAATTTATAGTACAACATAACTGCATATTGTTCTCAGTTTTGCTTGTTTTTTGCTCGGGTCTACTGTTCAGTAGACATGTGTAATAACAACACGGTCTACTTCTCAGCCTTGCATAAGGAACAGAGAGGAGATGGACTTAAGCTGCAGCAGGAAGAGAAGGAACAGGAGAGGCCTCGGGGTAACAACCACCTAATTGAATTGCATTTTACTTCGCTACTTTTCACAAAAACTAAAAGGATCGGAGGTTGAGGACAAGATGGGAGAGATAAAAAATAAATTAAAAAAGTTTTTACCTGAATGATGCAAAGGTCATTCCAGAGCAAACTAAATAGATCTGAGTTATGTCGACTGCGTGCTCTATTATGCCTCAAACTGACAGTATAGTAAGAAAATATGTACTGAAAGTCCCGACATTTATTCTGAAAGACATTTCAACTCCTGCGTTTGACTTCGTCACGCCAATTTAACATCAATCAGTGAATCCGACATATTCAGAAATATCCCTTCAGTGAATCATCTGAGTCCACGAGGACGTTTCAGATAAAATAAATCCCTTAGCCGAGTAAACAACCAAATACTTTCACCTCTACAGTAAAGCCTTTTTGCAAATGCACTTTGAGTTTGATCTCAATTTAGTTTTCAAAGAAACAAATAATAGTCACATTGTCGTTTCACATTTTGTCTTCCCTTCATTAACTTTGCCGACTTCTCCCCTGAATCATAATGACTAATAATACAAATACAGCTCTTCATAAGTCTGCATCATCCGCTTTTATATTTGTTTCATTGGCCATGTGGCTTCAGGGCATTTTACTGCAAGAGAAGCAGCTCGGACAAATGTGGAAAACTAATTGTGTGTGTGTGTGTGTGTGTGTGTGTGTGTGTGTGTGTGTGTGTGTGTGTGTAGATGTACTGAACATGCATTTATGTGTTTGTGCAAGTGTATATTTGTGTTCATGTGTTGTGTGTTTCTTCAACCATCCTGAGAGCAGTTAAAGGCCAGACTGTCTCTTGGGGTTGTGATGCCTCGTGTATTTGTCCCTCATCTCTCAGATAGTAGGTTGTGTTAAATACAGCCTATGACCCGTTAAAGCTCCACAAACCAACATTTCTTTCTATACAAACAATGGATCTGATGGCTTCTTGTAGTGTGAACGGGGCCGGTTGAAGGGCCAAATCCACAGAGAATTATTGTTCAACTCTGCAGCTCTATAAATGATTTTTATTAGCTTGTTGCCCATTTCCAGCAGCAACAAGCTAACGGCGTGCTAACGGACCAACACCAAACAAAAGACAAACACAATTAGAAACTGATGGTTAACAAAGTGGAGCATCTAGTGATTTAAAGTATTTCCTCTCTGGAGTTAGTGAAAACCAAAACAGAGCTACAGAGGGACTAATATCGGAGTTACATTCCTCATATGTGGTGTGGACCACTAACAGAAGAACTCCACCCAGAAGAGCTTTGGCAACGATCAGCTGTTGACTTTTAGTAAAACCATCATTATACAGTTAAGGGGAACACAACCTAAATGAAGAATTTATGTTATTTCTGTGGCCGATAAAGTTCCATCAATCAATATGAACATGAGCGACTCTCTCTCAGAGCCAGAAACCAGAAAGGTGAGTCTCAAACTCACTCATTTTATGAAACCAGCGTTTCCTTTTTTATACCCAAATAAAGCTTCATTCCATGTAAGTGTTCTCATTTGGAAAACAGAAAATGTACCGGTATTCTCATCGTCATCTATAACATCTATTCTCTGCCAGTTCATTGTCTATGGAGCAGTTCCAGACTTTACACTTGAAGACATCACAAATTTGAGTTTTAGCATTCCAGTTTCTGAACTTGGGAGGGAGCGTTTCATGGATACTAATATTTCTGGATTGTCTTATACCCTAGAAACAACATGTAGGAATATAAAAGATGGCCGTGGTTCCCCTTTAACATTATTGATTTGGCAAACGTAAAAAAGGAAAAGGGAACTCTATTGCTGAGTCATTCAGATCCCTCGTTTAGGAGTAAATTACAGCAAAAACGGATAAATATTATAGTGACATTTAAGGCTATGTATGCTGATGTAGGTAACAGGAAATGGCTGCCTCGAACACACAAACTCATTTGCGGTGGTGGTCAGAGTGAGGTCAAGTCCTTCTGCCCACAGTGTTCAAGCGCTCACTAAAACAATGACCGAACATCATAGAAGTGCTGAATGCAACAGTCTGACTCAGAGAGTGTTTGAGCCTCATGTTCATTCCTGTAGTTACATATTCAAATTAACCAAAAACATACCGTCCTTGTTCTCTTTTAGATTACTCACTGAACATATCCAGATGTTTGAGGACTTTTATCTTAACAGTCTGAGAACACTGTTTAGTGTTCTCATTTTCAGAGTAAAGAAATCTTATATTCGGTTCCCCCGCTGTACTGACAACATACTGAGCGGTGACCTCGTAACCACATGTTAAGTTATGTGAACTATTACAGCCCTACTAATCTCTGTAAACCTAGTCTACATGTGTGTATATATATGCAATACTGTCATAATGAGCAGTGAAAGATAACTATTTGAAATCATGATCCCATCATAGATTCCCACGTTGTGTATGCTATCCGTCTGTGAGAAGGTGCCGACACGAGTTGCCCGAGGAAATCGACGTAATCACACACAAATGGTGCAGAGCTGTGTCCAATTTCACACGCATTGTCGCCGCTCACGGCTACTTTGGTCTGACCTCTGACCCCTCCAGCAACCAGACACTGGTTGTTGTGGTACAGTTCTATGGCAACAACACTCCGACCAAATCAAAAGCAGATACCGTCTCGTAACAAATCACGAGAAATAAAAGTCAGGAAGAAAAACAAGACTGTTCATTCAAGAACCGATGACACAATACTGCTATGATGAAAGTAATGCATCTAGATTGTTCTATTACATAAATGTGATAGTTTAAAATTATTTGACAAAAAAATCCAAAACATAGAAGAATAAGACACAATCTTAAACTTCCAGAAAGCAACCAGAGAGGATATGAGGAAGGTATGTGGAAGCAGAAACAGGAAAAAAGCACGAAAACTCTTTTTTTTTTCTTTTTTCTTCTCCTGCCAATTTACAGCTCTTTGCACAAAAAAAGAAAAGAAAACCACAACAAATAAAGGGAAAGCAGAACGAGGGGTAAACAAACTGAGCAGCAGTGAAACTGCCACTTGTTAAAAGAGCTTAAGCTGGCAAATTAGTTTTGGGGTCAGACCCGGACTCGGTTCCATTGTCTGCCATGACACCAGTTCGTCATGCCTCTGCAGAGAAAATCAAATAAAACAATAGCAGCATAACAGGAAAGATCAGTTGATGTTCTAGTAAATCCTCGTGATGGCCATTGTAGGAGTCATGGATGGGTAGCCATGAGAGTGTTTGGTAAAGGAAGTGACTCACAGAGATGTCCAACTGTGTGCTGCTCACACAAGGTCTTAGTTATCACACTCAGTTAGACAATGAAAAAACACAAAAAGAGGTTTCAACTTTAAGGAGAAAACGGCTACATTAATGTTCCTAAGCCCTTGGATGGTTCAATTCACACTGTTAGAAATAGTTTTGTCTTATATCATCTCAGGATACAGCGACCAAGACGGCGAACTGGGAAAAACAAAATGCCTGAAGTTTAGTAGTAGCTTTAGCGAATGACAAGTTTCCAGCTGCAGATTTAACAAACTTTGGGATAATTCATGATCACGGTACCGTTGAACCAGCTAAATAGAAATATCTGCTCAATTCTTAAATAGAGCCGAGTCCAAAGTCTGCCTTGGCCCTCT
The DNA here is from genome assembly GCF_050575085.1 of Anarhichas minor. Classification (NCBI taxonomy): domain Eukaryota; kingdom Metazoa; phylum Chordata; class Actinopteri; order Perciformes; family Anarhichadidae; genus Anarhichas; species Anarhichas minor. The sequence continues at coordinate 8,273,813 of NW_027466458.1, forward strand.
CCAGTGTCCTCACACACACACACACACACACACACACAGAGAAGCATACATACACCTCGTTCAGTTACTCATGCACCCCTTACCCAACCGCCCCCACACACACGCACACACAGTCCACTGTTCCTCTGTCCTTACTGTGTTGTGTGCACGTCCAGTGGAAGGCCCGAGTCTGTAATTGCTGCCTCTGTGGCATGGACAGACAGGCGGACTGGGGATTGGAGATGACACGCACCCATTATCAGTGCACCAAGTGCTGTTTTTGCAATTACAGAGTGTTTGGCTGAGCACACTGAATCAGACTCTGGGATTCTCTATTCAGGAGCCATTTAAACTCCAACTGGCTGAACAGCTTCTGTTGGCTCTGGCCTGAGCAGCGCTGGGCCTCTCCCTGAGCCTGGAAATCAGTTGGGAAAAGATACGTGAATCAGGTCTTCACTGTTTGAACTGTCTGAATCGAGAGTCCTACAATCCAAATGTTTTTCTGTGTTTTGTTGCAGAGGCAGCACACAGGTGGCCGAGGCAGGCAGGTCGAGGCAGGCTGGAGGCCGGGCAGGAAGAACAAAAGAGAGCTTAACCGTAACATCTTCACCGTCCATCACATCTCTTACAAGGTGCAACACAGAGTCAATACAGACTGATGTAACAGCCAGTACATAAGGACAGTCTATGCCACCTGTACAATGATCCGGGACTACCTTTATGTTAATACGTGCTGGGATAACCTCAGACAATCGACTGATATTTAATGTATAGCCATGCATTGTGAACTGTACAATCCTGTATATCTGGCAATGTTAATAAGGGTGGACACAGAGCAGGCAGACCAACTGTAGTGGTGTTTTACAGGATAGAGATGAACTTAAGTCTGCAACTTCGTAAATGCTGTGAAAAGAAGATTTTTGTTTGATTTTCAAGTGTCAATCAAAGCAATAGTTAAGACATTTGGGAAACACTTTTTTTGCTTTCTTGTCAATAGTTAGAGGAGAAGAAATACCACTCTTGTATCCTTTTTCTGTTACATGTAAAGCTACAGGGAGACTGTTAGCTTAGCATAAAGACAGAAACGAGGGGGAAAGAGCTGCATACACTGCTCACCTTACAGTGATGACAAAACTTCAAGATGCGACTTTACCTCCAGCCAAGACATCAGTCTGCTTCCAGTTTGTATGCCGAGCTACAGCATGCTAA